>NC_141627.1:9924424-10079161 GCF_047967505.1 Dipteris shenzhenensis | reverse complement strand
GCTTCCACTCTAATCCAGCCTCCACCAAGCACTCTCTCTCCAGTCTCGACTCAACAATGTGCTCCTCCATGACCTTCAGCAACCAAACGAGCCGACGACTCCTTCAACAGCCAAGCGCCAATGCTCCTTCTGCATCGATCAACGATCTCCTGGACCACAACACTCACCATCTATAGACTACAGTGCTCATCGACGGCTCAATGGCCTTAGTTCCCAACCGCTCCAAACTCCATGGTCTTCAGCGACACGTGAGATCTCCAAGCTTTACAATTGCCAAGGCTCACGCGGCCTCTCCAAAAAGTGACGAGTCCTTAGCACAGCTGCCTATCTACAATGACAGCGCCATCGGACAAAATCGGCATCTTCATCAAAATCTTAAAGATTCTGGTAGTCCTCCTTGCGACACGTGGAGCTTATCTCAAATCCATGGTTTAGTTAGGTTACCCATGTTTGGTGAACCTTGTGGTCAAGAGACTGCCATGTCGCAACCCTATCCCATATGCCATGTTAATAGCAACAAGGACATGTGGCACTCTATCTGCCACATAAGCAAGTACCACATCAGCCTTATCTACCACATCATCACCACTACCACATCATCAGTGCCACGCCACTAGTGCCATATCATCAGTGCCATGTCATAAGTGCCACATCATCAATGCAATGTCATAAGTGCCACATCATCATTGCACATCACCTTTGCTGACATCATCATCTACCACATCATTAGTGCCACATGGCACACCGGACCTCTGTAGGCACACACAGTGCTCTGCAGTCACTGCATGTGACCACACCTGCCACCTCAACACAGGGCTCCACTGGCATACCTCTTGCTAGGCACAGTGCCACATCATCACTACATGTGACCCACAATGACACATCATCATTGAGCACCATTTGCACTCCTTTTGCCCCTCCACCTAGATCAAGTCGTATCCAGGAAGAATTTGAGGGCACTCCAAAAAGGAAAGTTGCTCATTTTTTCGTGCTCTACGCCCTCATCACATCACGTGCACATTTCGACGCAAGTTACACTCACATTTGAGCCTTGCTGACAAAACCACTTCCTTCATGCACATTTGCCTCTACATCGATGCATCTGACCCAGCACTTAAAAAGAACAAAAGAAAAGGAATTATTTGTTGTTCTTTCATTGATCGACGGTTGGTATAGATCTAGATCAGAGTAGACTAGATTGCCATAGAGTGGACACTTTGAATTTCCCCAAGTTGCCAATCTAAGCCATGCCCAAAATTCCCGACTAGTACCTACTCAGAGTAAGCCCATACACTCACATATGATTTCACATCATTACATTACTTGAAACCTTATGTTCATCAGTTTAGTGAAGTAGACTTCAGAGAGTACGGAGGCATTGCACATTGTTTAAGTGGGCAGATAGCACTTGATTTCACACACACATGCCACCATTGTAAAGCCTATTCGGCTATCTCACAGCATTGTGCACATAATTTCAGCCTTGTAAAGCCTCTTGGCTATTCCCAACATCATTTGCCACAAGCCTTGTAATACAGATCAAATATTATATATTGCAGTTCTATCTTCATCGACGGTTCAAAGATTTCACTTGGCACAGTCAGTGTATTTGTAGTTGATTCATACAGAGATTTTCACGACACTTTTGAGTACATTTCTTGCACCATGTCTACGACTAGCAAACTCGATCTAGAGGGATCTGCTAAGTTCGACAACCCCAATTACGGTACAGGAAATACCGAATGGAGACCATTCTTATACTTCAGGACAAATGGGAGTATGTCAATGGGTCTACACCTAGACCATTAGACGATCTAGCCACTAGTAGCTCTACTCCATCTGTTGTCTCACAGCACCAGCAACGGGATCTACAATGGGATCTACAACTACACAAATAGTTTTCGCACCAGTAGTAGATCCTGCCATTGCCCGAGCTCAGGCAAAATGGGATAAGAAAGACAAGTACACCTATCATCTGATCAAGCAGAATGTGCAAGATGTCATGCTAGGACAGCTCAACATAGTCAAGACATCAAAAGAAGCATGGGATATGCTCACAGCTCTCTATGAGTCCATGAACACATCTAGGATTCTCACATTGAGAAACCAGATCAACCAGAGTTATGCACTCCACATAAAAGGCTACAACAATCAACTTGCAGCAACAGGAGAGACTATGAACCCCGCAGAAATGCTTCAAGTAATTCTGAATGGACTAGGAGAGGGATACGAGAATCTAGTCTAGAGTATTGCCATCCAACGATAAATTCCAACACTGGAAGGACTTCAATCAGTTCTACTTGGTGAAGAACTTAGGACTTAGGCAATTCAAGCACGTAAAGGTCATTCTAATGATCAGGCATTTAGAGCTTTAGACAGAAGCAGAGGCAGAGGCAGAGGCACAAATAGATCATACCAGAGAAGTGGTCATCATCAGCATCAATATCAGCATTAGCATCATCCTCAGCAGCATCAAAATCAGCAAAGAGGAAATCATTCCAAGCGAGGAAGATTTCAAGGACGAGGGAATGCATCCACCAATGTGTCAAACATTCGGTGTAACTACTGTCACAAGTTTGGACACTATGAAAGAGATTGCCGCAAGAAGCAGTATGATCAAGGCGCTCAATCTAGTAGTAATCAAGGAAATTTTCGAGGCAGAGGAAATCATCGTGGTGGACATTCTAGTCACAGTCATTTTGCAAATGAACATGGGAATATGTTTCTTGCAAGCGAGGAAATGCATCAGATTGATACAGAGTGTACCCAGACACTGATTTCAATCCCAAAGAGGATTTCAGCTATTATCAAGTCGACTAAGTGGAATAGGATCCTTAGTATATCGACAGCGGTGCATCATCTCACATGAAAAATCATCAGGAATGGTTCAAGAAATGAAGCCATTAGAAGGTCAAAAAAATGTCATCTACATAGTAGACAAATACACCGAATCTGGTTCAAGGGACATGCGTTATCCCTATGAACAATTTCACTGGTACGAAAGGATTGGTGAAAGATGTGCTCTATGTTTTGAAGCTCAACAAGAACCTCTTGTTCAATAGGTCAAATGATGGAGCACAATTATCGAGTGATCTTCGACGGTGATGAATGCACTATCAGAGACAAATCCAAAAGATGTCAGCTAGTAGCAAAAGGTGTCAAGGCTGGACGCTTATACAAAATGCTAGCTATAGTACCAGATAAGCATGCCATGTCAGCTCAACCGCAACAGATGCCACTATCTACAAAATGGCACAAGAGATATGGTCATGTAAACTTTAAGTACTTGTTAGATCTCAGGAATCAGAATATGGCAATTGGGATGCCGAAGCTATAGTTTCTTGGAAAAGTTTGCAAAGCATGCTGCTTCGGCAAAAAAAAGTGAACCAACTTTGTCAGAAGTACCTCTCATTCACGAGGTATTCTTGATTTAATTCATACAAATGTATGGGGTTATGACCAGACCTGCAGCATCAATGGTTCACTTTATTACTTGACTTTGATCGATGACTATAGCAGATATTGTTGGGTCTACTTTCTGAAAGAGAAATCTGAAGTGTTTCTAGATTTTAAGAATTCAAAGCCATGGTAGAAAACCAGACAAACAGAAAGATCAAAGTCATGAGATCAGATCGAGGAGGTCAATACATGTCTTCAGCATTCATGAACTTTTGCAGAAATCACGGCATTCGAAGACAATTCACATGTGGAGATACTCCTCAGTAGAATGCAAGAGCTGAAAGGAAGAATGGGACTTTAGCAAATAGTGCTAGAGAAATGCTTAGTGAAAAGCATCTTCCGAATTAGTTTTGGGCAGAAGAAATAGCTACAGCAAACTATTTGCTTAATCGGCTTCCTACCGAACCGATATAGGGTATGACTCTTTATGAAGCATTCACTAGACACAAGCCACACATTGGGCATCTTCGCATATTTGGTTGCATCGCATATGCCCACATACATGATGATCATCGTAGGAAATTGGATGCGAAGTCATGCAAATGCATCATGGTTGGCTACAATGAAGAAAGCAAAGCATATAAATTGTATGATCCCATCAACCGCAAAGTCATTATCTCCAGAGATGTAATCTTTGATGAGGAATCAAAATGGAAAACCTCACCTACATAGGAGATGGAAGCATCGACTTCACAGTCATCTACAGAGCAGGTTGATGAGAAGAGCAAGAATTGCCAGCAACACCCTAAGGAGAGCCATAGCAGCTCAGACGGTTTACTAGGGAAAGTAGACCTCCAGACAGATTAACATATGCTCAGAAAGGCAAAGCATTTCAGGTGGAAACCACCAACTATGCTCTTATGACTACCATCATGGCTACAGAAGAGCCAGTGTACTTTGAAGCCGTAGTAGACAAGCCAAAATGGCAAACTACTATGAATGAAGAAATGGATGCTTTGTATAAGAATAATACTCGGGAATTATGTGACCTTCCACCAAGAAAGAAGGCCATAGCAAACAAATGGGTATACAAAGTGAAGTACAATCCAAATGGAAGTATTCAAAGATACAAAGCTAGACTAGTTGCAAAAGGATTTGCACAACAATATGGTTAGGACTATGATGAGACTTATGCTCCAGTAGCAAAGATGGATTCCATACGGTTCTTGATATCACTAGCGACACTCAGTAGATGGAATGTGTACCAACTCGATGTCAAGAATGCATTTCTCAATGGTTACCTAGACGAGGAAGTCTACATGCAACAACCAGTAGGTTATGTTGAACCAGGAAAGGAGAATAAGGTTTGCCATCTCAAGAAAAGTCTTTACGTCTTAAAGTAAGCACCCAGAAGTTGGTACAACAGAATTGACAAGTATTTTGCTAATCTGGGATACATGAAATCCAATGTAGATCATATTCTCTACTACAAAGTTCAAGGGGAAGACATTACTATTGCAGTATTGTACGTAGATGATCTGATTGTGACCGGAAGAAAGGATAGCTTCATCAGAAAACTAAAATAAGACTTATTTGCAGAGTTTGACATGAAAGATCTTGGACTTATGCACTATTGTCTTGGAATGAGTTCTGGAGAGATTCAGATAGCACATTCATGAGTCAACTCAAGTATGTTGACAGTCTCCTGAAGAAGTTTTATATGGCAGATTGCAAGATTGCAGCCACTCCCATGGAACAGAGTTTGAAACTTACTAAAGATTCAGAAAAGCCTACAGTCAATGACAGATACTACAGGCAACTCATCAATCTCTTATATATCTGACAATCACACGACCAGATATTTGTTATGCAGTAAGCTCACTAGCACAGTTTATGGAAAATCCAAAATAGTCTCACTAGAATGCAGCCAAAAGAGTCTTAAGATACATCAGAGGTACAAGACAGTTTGGGATACAATACAGAGGAAGTGATCCACGATTGCATGGATACTGTGATAGTGACTATGCCGAAGATCATGAGACCAGGAGATCGACATAGGGATATGCATTTTTCCTTGGTCAAGGTGCTATATCATGGTTGTCAAACAAACAGCCAACTGTTTCTTTGTCTTCGACTGAAGCAGAATATAGAGCACTCACTACAGGTGCATGTGAGGCTATATGGCTCAGAAGACTATTGTCAGAAACAGAATACTTTGATGAGTCAAAGCCAACAACAATATAATGTGATAATCAATCGGCTCAAGCATTGGCCAAGCATCCAGTATATCACTCCAGGACAAAGCACTTTGATGTCAGAGAGCACTTCATCAGAGAAAGAGTGTTACTTGTTGGTGACATCATTCTACAGCATTGTGATAGCAAAGAGAATGTTGCAGACGTCTTTACCAAACCACTCGGTAAAGAGCTATTCGAGAAACATCGACTAGCTCTTGGTTTGATGCAGAGGAAGGACATTTCCATTAAAGGGGTGTGATGGAATGTAATGCTCAGTCCTTCTTCGATTCCCCAGAATCATCATCTTGAGGGAAGGCCTACTTCATGATGTTGATCTTGAGTGAAGGTGTTGAGAGTTCATGCTCAACATCATGTCATCACGTGTGCATAACACCATCATGTGATCATATGTGCATAGCACTAACCTTATAGAGTTCTATAAAGGAAAGGGTTAAATCCCCTAACCCTAACCCTAAATGGGTTTGTATATATTCTATTTTTTCAACTAAATCTAGTGTACAGTTAGTCATTTGTGGTGTGCTCTCTAGCTGTGCCCTCTCTCCTCATCTCCACTCTTCTCCTCTCCCCTCTTCATATTTTGTCATAGCTATATCCATGAGTTTCTCTATAGAAATAGTTAGTCATAGATGAGCTCTCTTGTCAATGTTTGTTGATGTCCAAGAAATCAACTTGGTTGCCCTCCGCGAGTTATTGACATAGCTGAAGCGCTTGAGTATGGATGACCACCCGAGCCTAATCAATGTCACTGTAGCTATAGATGCACGATAAAAAAAGCCAAACATTCGTGTTGATGTTAGGCCTAATTCACTGTGTTGAATTACAATTTGCACCATCCCTCCGATTATTCCGTGTGAAATCACCTAGCCCAACTTGTTCTAGCTCCAAGCAATCAACTAGCCCATGCAATAGAGTTAGGTCCTTTCAAGCTTCTTTATCATTGCAATAAACCCGCATTTCAATTAGAGCAGCCTTATTGCCCCACCGTAAAATTCCAATCCTACCTATGAGCCAGTGACTTTCATCTAACTTTTCTTTAATGAAAGAAGCACTCCCCTCACTCTTGGCAACTATGAGGAGCATATACACTAGCCACCTGAGATATAAACCCTTCCACTATGCCTTCAACAGCCAATCATGCATCCCTTATCATCTTTGAGGAGTGCCTTTCCTAAGACCAATTGATGAACCAACGCTAGCACCTACCTTTATCATGATAGGGGCGGTTGAGAAAAACCTTATAGCCAATTTGCCTATATGTAAACCACAATTGATTTGTTTGGTCACACTTTAGTTCTTGCAAGAGAATCAAATGTGAGTGCACCTTTTGGAAAATATCCACACACCCTCTTTGCTTAACTAGATTACAACACCCGCTCAAATTCCATGACATCATAATAATGGATATAACTGTTATTCCCCTGCATCCCAAGCTATTAAGCAATGGCCTTATAGGCATCTTTTGAAAACTTGAACCGCTTTTTCTTACTGGGCCCCATGATGATACTGTTACTGACAGTTTTCCACTTTTGAATCCAATTAAATCCACTACCTCATTATTTGTCAATGATGTGCCAGCTGATGAATTTTCGATTCCAATTGCATTCCCTTGATTACACTTTTGTGAGCTTGTCTTCCCTGCTTCCAAGACTTGAAAACTCAAATCCCTATTAAAACTATCATCATTTAGTAGTGATCTAGAACATTGATTTCTATCATGACGCACTGTGCCCAAAGCATGTTTAGGAGTCCCATAAATTGCTTCATGATTCATGGATGATGAACCTGAGAGTAAGTTCTTTGGTGTACTTGATGTTGTAAACATGTTTATATTAGTGCCCAATGATGTAGAAGGTAATAAGAAAGATGTCATTTTTGTATTTTTCTCCAAAGCTTGAATTTCTTGTTTCTTCCCATGATAGGTACTTGTTTCAAAAGTTATGTCTTTATTAGTTGAGCATAAAATAGAACATAATTTCTTTTCTCTGAACACATGTTGAAAAAATAGCATAATACCTCTTATCTTTATAAAATTATGTGCACTTCAAGTGCATTGCAAATCAAGTATAACACATCTTCCAAGAGAAGAAATAGTTTAATTGATTTTCATACAAATCTACTATATGAATGCAAAATGAATACAAGTCCACCACATAAATACAACAACAAGATATTTTTGTAAGAGAGCATATTTTCTATGTTGCTAGCTTTAAAACAACATTCATCTCATTAAGGGGTCCCACTGCTAGACTTGCATTACATCCAAATGTTGATAGGATACTATAGGTATCTATAAGTGCTATTCTCTCTGTAAAATTCTAAGTCATCATCTTTTCAAAGGCATGTTTTTTAATACACTTTAATAGTGCACTATTAGGCATGTGGTGAGACAGTTCAAAATACCCAATTGCATCTTTCCAAAACTATATAATCTTTGTAATTATCCATCCTAATGCATATATGTCTTTGACTGAGGGCTATACATGCCTCTCATAGAAAAACATTGAAGCTCAGGTGCAAGCCACTTCTTTCGTGCATCCTCTTGCTCTTTCTTATGCTTCCTTTGTGTAAATTGATGGTCAGTCTCTAGAGATGTCTTCATCATATTCTTAAAAGCTTTTCTAATCTCTAAAAAAACTAGTGCCATCCCCCAATCAATTATGCCAACTCTACATGCACCATTTGTTGTGAAATCTAATAGAATGTTACGAGGATGTAAGTCTATATGAATCCATTGACCCTTATGTAACCTTGCTAATCCAGCAATGAGTGCATGTATAATGTGGTGCACATTTGAACTAAAGTAGTTAATTTGATCTATTTGCTCTCTTGTGCATACATCTTCCAATGTTCCTTGTGCCCTTGCCTTCGTTTCTTTGCCTCTTTTTAGGACTATGTCAACATATCACCTAAACTTGCCTTGCTCATATGGTAAAGTCATGAAGTGCATCAAGCTACCGTTGTTAAAATATGGTGTGATAGTCCACAAGGGCTCTTCTGGAGTTGCTGCAATAACATGAACAAGCACAAGATGCTGAATTTGCATTTGTCCCTCCTTCCTTGCCTCTCGTGTATGAGTCCCCTATGTCACCCTTATATTGCTTTCCAACATAGCATATATGCTGTAATAATCCTGGAGCACCTGTGAGTCATACTTTGTAGACAAATCCATATGTGTCAAAACCTATCTTTTCACCAACTTGGATCTCATTTTCAATTATGTACATCATGAAGGACACATTGCTTATATGAATTGCCCTAATCTATAGCTTTTGAGAATCGCTACCTTGCACTTCTCTCATTTTTATATTCAAAATCCTTGCACTTTCTTCTCCTTTTGCTACTTCCTCTGCCCTTCTGAAAGCAATTGCTGACTTTTTCTCCCAACTTGCAGCTACTATGGCTTTCAAATCCAACCTTATAGCCTTTATCTTATTTTTAGCCCAGAAGGAATTCCATAAATGCATCTTTGCCTCATTAACATCATTTGCAAATGTTGGGTTCCTTGTGCATGCTTCATGAAACCAAGCCAAGACATTCCAATGTTTCTCTCTACCCATAGCATAACATCAGTGTCCCATTTTGCGATCCCTACAAGGTGATTCCTATTAGGATCCAATTTTACTTTGACACCTTGTATTCAAAACAACTTTGATGTTTAGAGTATGTAATCTAGAAGTGCTTTCTATGGTCATTCCATCTCCTTTGTACTCATCTTGTTTATCTCTACAAGAAGCTCATCTTGAAGGATCTGATTGACATACTTCCGTTGTGCTTTAGATAACTCAAAATAAATAGCCTTATGCTTAGATCCTTCCATCCCTAAACCATATGCAGGATCAAAACAAAAGAGCATTCAAAAATAGTTTTAAATCTAAGAAATGGAACAACTTTATCATAGCCCAACATACATGAAATTGGTATCAGTTTATTAAAAAAAGAAGGATCACATCACATCATGCATAGCAAACAATAATGCATATGCATATTCACAACATAGACTTTAAAAAAATAAATAAGCATATATTTCTTCAGGTTGTTAGCTAGATCTAAGAAACTTGAGTCCTAGGTCATGGTGCCCCTTAGCCCCATGCCTTGTGAGCACAAGAACCAGACACCACTTCCTGAACCAAGCCCTTCTTTCATGTTTGAAATTATATTACTACACTACATAAAGCATGCCAAAACAATTTCAACTTACTCTATACAAAGCACCAATAAATACATTAAAAAAGAAAGAGCACATCATAGACAATGATGCATATGCATATTCACAACAGAAACTTTAAAAAAATAAATAAGCATAGATTTCTTTAGGTTGTCAACTAGATCTAAGAAACTTGGTCCTAGGTCATGGTGCCTCTTAGCCCCCTACCTTGTGAGTGCAGGAACCAGACACCACTTCCTGAATCAAGCCCTTCTTTCATGTTTAAAAGCATAAAACTACACTATATAAAGCATGCCAAACTAATTTCAACTTACATTATATAAAGGACCAATAAATACATTAAAAAAGAAAGAGCACATCACATCAAGCATACCAGACAATGATGCATATCCATATCCACAACGTAAAATTTAAAAAGTCAAATAAGCATATTTTTCTTCAGCTTATTAGCTAGATTTAAGAAACTTGGTCCTAGGTTGTGGTGCCCCTTAGCCCCCTGCCTTGTGAGCGCAGGAACTAGACACCACTTCTTGAACCAAGCCCTTCCAGAACATTGGCAAAGCATATAAGTAGACCACGATATATAAGATAGTTCCACATTCTACTAATATTTCATAGAAGGCATGAACCAAGGACCAATGACAAATAAATGAGTGTATAAAGTGTAAAGTGTAAAATATCCAAGTATAAAGTGTAAAGTGTAACCCAATACCATCCAGTACCATCCTAAGGGTAAAATATTACCCATGGAACTTTAATTCGTATTTCAAGTTACCGACTTATGACAAATAAATGAGAAATAATGGCCTTTTCCATATATCAAAGCTAAGCTAAGGTTCATAACTCTCTCAAGATAGGAATAAAACCCCTATTGGAGTCAAATATTTGATCTGTAAAACCCATTCTGCCTCTTTAGAGAAAATGTAGAAAAACTTAACCATTTAAATCTTTTCCTTATTATAGACAATCTAGACAGTCTTGACCAACTGAATCAACCAAGTTTCTCCTAGACCAATATCATTATTGACTCAGCCAAATCATATACTTATGAACATTCCCTCTAGATAGATTGATCACCTGACTATTTTAGTTTCTTGTAAAAAGCTTATCTACTAAAATGGACTTGCATATAGTGGAACTAGTGATTATCTTTGCCATTTTCTTATTACTAGATGAAGGTTAGGAAGTCATTCATAAATGCTTAAACCTTGAGAGGGTTATCATATTCCTTATATCTATATTTTTATAAGCTAGTGACCATTCTATATTAGAGTCTAGCGAGACAAGGCTTAAGTATGCTCATGTAAAAGGTTGCCTTATGCTCATGTATAAGGAGCTGCCTTGATAGAGTTTTGCAGCTATCAAGATGCTCCTCCCTACGACCAACAATTAAAATGCAATCATTCTGCACTGAATTCGGTTCAACTTTGAACTATTTGGACTCCAATGTGTACATGTTATCAATCCATGCACCTTATTTTCAATTCCATTTTGGCCAGACACGGCCTGCTCAAGTAAGCGTTGTGAACCCATGCACAAAGAGAAATAGGTGTCTTGGTAGACCTCGGAATCTCACAGTTCTTAGGCTGCCAACTCACAGTCATTAGCCTGAGATATATAGCACATGCAAGATCTACAGTCTGATCTAGATATGAGCCTGAAATCTATCCTACTATATGAGCCTAAAATAGTGCAATGGCACTCGAGAGCTACCCCATGAATGCCAGGTAAGCCAGTAGGTGTCAGGACTCATCACATTGTTTCGGAACTAGAAGAGGAGTATTACTATGTCCCTGTGCTCTCGGTCGTTCCAAAGATAGTTTTAGTTAGAAGTTCCATAGACAACAATACAAATCATAATCAAGCTAATATAATTGTCCACAAGAATTAAATGCACCCAAATTGTCATAGACTAGTGTGCATCAGATATGCTAGAAGTATCTATATGGCTGTCCTCAAGTACTATACTAAGGGTGAGTAAAGCTCTGCTCAAGATATGTGATCATAATGGAGCTCCAAACGTGAGCCAAACATAGTCTAGGCATACGTCAACTACTGATAGCTTTGACTGCTCTCCTATTTCTATAACTACAAGCTCAAATCCCATCGGCTCTAGTAGAATCTAGGACTATGAGAGGGAACCATGTAGGGGCAAGAGGGAACTCTTGGTTTCAATCACAATCTACCTTAGTCTACCACTAGGCACTTGTGTATTGCCAACTGATTCCAATAGTAAATTTACATTATGTAGTGTTGATCTACAGTATAGTGAGCTCCATTGGACAGTCTGTGTATCTATCCTGATGTGCCATGAGCTCTCATTGCACAAGTAGAAGCTTAAAATAGAGTGGCTCTTATGAGAGTTGTACCAGGGACGTAAGATTTCCATGTATGTGAGATAATGCATTCGAGATAATCATGGCTCACGGAATGTGAAGGTCCTCTTGGGAGTTTTGTATAATTTTGCCACAACTTAGATAATCCGTGAAGGTTCCCTAGGCTATAGAGTGACTAGACTAAAGAGCCAAGCACTAGGCTACTATAAAACCTAATCTTAGTACATATCCAATGACTATATCCAGCTTGCCCTTGCAAAATGGCAAAGGAGATAGCTTGGAGACTATTTATTTGAGAGAACGTTGCTCTACATGCAGAAGGAGATGAAGCAAAGTGGAGCAAAGTTGCATGGTGACTATATCATATCTAGCTCCTAAATACAACCAACTAGCAAGAGCATCATATAGACCTAGACCTCTGCCACTGTCATTAAAAAATTTTAAATTCGACAACAAGAATCTACAAAGTGCTAAGTCATTAAGTCATGATATACCCAGCATGTTTATTTTGTAAGTCTCTCTTGTATACCATATCTACGTAGTGGAGTCGAATGGCAGTAGTGGAGCATGCATTCCTCTTTGTTGGGAGCCATCCCAATCATTAGAACCTTAAGCTTAGAAGCATTGAACCAGAAGCTTCTAATATCTGGGTAGAGTGAGGTAGCGACAGAGCTATGCACCTTAACACAGTTCAATTGAAAGAAAACATGGGGGATAAAAATGGCGCCTAAGCTTCCGCTCATCCTATGAAGTTGTATTTGAGTACTCAGCAGAAAGGAATGGCATCAATATATGATAGCATTGTTGTGGACTCACTTGAGAGGCTCGCTCCACTAGTTGCTTATTGTGTTCTCTTGTGTAGATATCCCTTATGA
Organism: Dipteris shenzhenensis; assembly: GCF_047967505.1. Taxonomy (NCBI): domain Eukaryota; kingdom Viridiplantae; phylum Streptophyta; class Polypodiopsida; order Gleicheniales; family Dipteridaceae; genus Dipteris; species Dipteris shenzhenensis. Next base: position 10,066,128 of record NC_141627.1, on the reverse strand, counting down.
TAGCCTTTGAGTCATGTATGAAATAGTTTCCTTGTCCAAGTTGCACCATCTCATCTTCTTTGGCTTGAAACTTTCGACTACAGCTACTCAATATGGAATTTTGTGAAACAGTTGTAACTGTTTTAGGAGACGTCTAGCTGCATGGAAGTTCTTGTAAGTGATTTAGGAGACGTCTAGCTTCATGGAAGTCATGAAGTAACATTGGGTTGAACACCCAGTATGCTTCTTTATTCCCTCACATTGTTTTTTCACTCTTCCCAGGAGAGGGTTGTACTTCAAGGGGATCCAAAGCATAAATTATAAAGTAAAGTAGTGTGAAAGTAAAAATCTAGTATCTTGCCTGTATCATCCTAAATCTATCCCTCATTAATACAAACTATTAAGTTACAGAGTCATATGGGATGTATATATTCCATTTTACTACTTTTGTTCACAGGGAGATATCTACCTCCGAGATCTTCTCCTCATCAATGCTCCATTTCTCAGGGAAGTTCTCTAGTGCATCATTATCCATGGTAGTACTTCTCGTGGTCCAAGCTCAACCTTGGGATATTCCTTAGGGTGCTTGGTTTATGTACTTCCTCTATATTAATGAAATAGTGGGGAACCTTTCCATGATCAATTGTCAAATATTCCTGGTCTTTTTGTCTTTTCAAATTCCTATAGGACAATTGCTTTCCCAATTCCTAGGTACAAAATAAAGGCATCTACTAGTAATAATTACGTGTTTTAAAGCATAATAAACCCTATAGCTTCTCTTTGCTAGTGGGTAAAGTTCATATTAATAAATTAATAATAGCTTGGCCACGTTCCTCCCCATTAATTCCACAGGACTGTTGAGATATCGAGCTCCACTCATGATATGCTAGGGTGACCGTTGTGCATTAATGTCACCGACTTGTTAGTTGCAGATGCGGTTGGTACACCGCCCATGAATAATAGCTAGATGACAGCTATCCTTATGTACTCTAGTTCATGGCTCAGTTAGTATGCCACCTTAGTTAGTTGAGTTTGGTTTGAGACCCACATATAGGGTTCTTCTATTTCTTTGTACTAGAGTTCTTTTGGCTTTCACAACTAAGAAGAGGAAAACTATTTTCAGCCTCCACTTTTGTGTATATTCCCCCATTGTGTATGTGAGAAAGCTGCAAGTGAGACTCCTTCCTTCTCTCCCACTATCTTCACATGGTATCAGAGCCTGGTTCATGGTAAGGAGCTCAAGAAAGCAAACCAAGTTCGCAGTGTCCTGGTAAGAGGACTAGTGTTGCTTTCCTTTTTCGACTTTGGGAGCGAATCTCTATAGGTAGCACAGCCAAAAAGTGTAAGAGTGCATTGTCTCAGATTGAGACGCCCTTCGCGATGTGGCGAGAGGGCAATATATGCTATGGGAGAGGGCAAAGCCGATGGTGACTTTATTTTTTTGATTCAAGGCCAATTTAGGGCCTATTTTGGAGGCGGAAGTTCTCTGCAAGCACTGAGAAAAAGGCCCTGTTTTTGTTGTGCGACCACTGCTCTGTAGGTCGGTGAAAAGTTGCCACAGAAATTGCATTGTATGCATGTGTGCAGAGATATTGGGAGTTGCGAAATCATCCTTATTGCCTGTTGATGCAAAATCATCACTAGGAAGTGACTATGTGGTCAAATACCACTTTTGTCAGTTTTGCAGATTTGCCCTTGTGAGGCAAAAGCTATGTTTTTTGCAGTGATAGAATATTTTGTAGTGTTCTGTAATGGCGTCTGATTCTCTTTCATAGATTGTCACTGAAAAGCTTGACAAGAACAACTTCTAGGCATGGAAGTTTAGAATGATGTTTTCCTTATGGGAAAAGGCTATTGGGAGTTCATTATAGGAAATGAAGAAGAAACAGTTCTTCCTAATATTCCCAATCAGCTGGAAATGCATGCATTTAAAGGATGGCATGAGAGAGCTAGAAAAGTTATGTACTGGCTATCTATCAGTACTTCAGATTCTATGATTGTGCATATTCAGGATGCAAGTACGCCAAAGGAGGCATGGGATACTTTGGCAAAAATGTACAACACAAATACGCAAGCCAGGAAAATGTAGCTCAAGCAAGAGTTGCACAATGTGCAGAGAGAAAATATGAGCATCAATGACTACCACATGAAGGTGAAGAAAATTGCAGATGCACTTGCTTCCATTGGGTCGCTAGTGGAAGATGATGACTTAGTTTCTAAGACCTTGAATGGTCTAGGAAAGGATTATGCACAGTTCCGGATATCCATTGCCGTCCGTGAAGAATTTCCTCATTTTGAGGAGTTGTTTGCTCTTCTAATTTCTGAAGAGTAGAGAAATGGTGGTGCATCTTCTTCAAGAGGAACTTCAAAAGAAATTGTCTTCTACTCAAATCTTCTACTCAAATGCTGGAAGAGGTAGAGGCAGAGGTAGAGCAGGCCGATCTAGAGGCTGTGGTAGAAATAAAAATATGCAACAAACTCAAGAAAACCAATCCTATGGAGGAGGACGTGGTAACTCTAGAGGCAGGGGGAGCCAAAGAGGTCGTGGTGGATGGTAGAGAGGCCAAAATGCAAATAGCAATGTTGAATGCTACTACTATGGTAAAATGGGTCATATGGCTAAAGATTGCTATAAAAAGCAGAATGACATCATGAATGGAAAATTGCAGCAAGGGAATTATGCATCTTCTAGTAGGCAGGGTGATGATAGAAATGAGCATTTGTTTATGGTGCAGCACATGACCAATTTTGTGACAAGTGCATAAGAAAGCAATGATGTGTGGTATGTTGACTCAGGTGCGTCAAACCACATGACAGGTCATGTAGAATGGATGCAAGATGCAAGGAAAATGGAAAGACCAGGATTTGTGGATACTGGTGATGATACTACACATCCTATTGTGCAGATTGGTAAAATTCCTTTGTCTATGCAGGATGCGAAAAAGAAATACCTGTCTGATGTATTTCATGTCCCGAATATCACCAAGAACCTGGTTTCTGTTGGTCAAATGGTTGAGCAGGGCTTGCAGGTCAGATTTAATCCTCATGGATGCTTTGTTGAGGATATGAAAAATAACGGTCGCTTGATAGCAAAAGGAAAGAAGAAGGGCAGGATGTTTATGTTGGATGTGGACATGCCTGAATTGAGTGCAGCAATGTTTGCACATGGGACCAGTGTAGTTGTAGATATTGATATCTGGCATAAACGCATTGGTCATGTTAATGTATGACTTAAATCAATGCAGGCCCAAAATATTGTTGCAGGATTGCCTAAATTCAAGGTTGTAGAAATGCATAAGGTATGTGAAGCCTGTAAATTTGGAAAACAGGCAAGGAAACCATTTCCTAGACATGTTCAAGAGAGTAAGAAGCCATTGGAATTAATCCACTTTGATGTGTGGACTACTAAAGCTGCATCTATTGGAGGCTGTCATTATTTTGTCACTTTTATTGATGACTACAGCAACAAAGTTTAGGTGTATTTTATGAAAAAGAAAAGTGAAGTGTTTGGGCATTTCAAAGCTTTTAAAGCTATGGTTGAAAAAGAAATAGGCCTGCAAATAAAATGCCTAAGGTCAGATGGAGGGGTAGAGTATCTCTCAAATGAGTTTGCAAGGTTCCTGCAGGAGCATGGCATAAAGCAGCAATAGTCATGAAGTCATGCCCCATAGCAAAATGGACTTGCAGAAAGGAAAAACAGGCATATTGGAGACGTATCTCGGCCCATGCTAAATGAAAAAGACCTACCAAATTATTATTGGGCTGAAGCAGTTGCTACAGCAGTTTACATAATGAATAGGACTCCCACTACAACAATACATGGCATGACGCCAGAGGAGATGTATACTGGTAGGAAACCAGATATTTCTCATTAAAAAATTTTTGGTTGCATTGCCTATTTTCATGTGCCAGCTGAGTTGAGGTCCAAGTTGGATCCAAAAGCTGAGAAGTGTATCTTTATTGGTTATTCTTTGCAGTAAAAATGGTATAGATGCTATAACCCTTCTACTCATAAGTTTACAGTGAGTAGAGATGTTGTTTTTGATGAGATGAGCAGCTGGTATAAACCAGTAAATGTGATTGATGATGTAGATGCACAAAATGGTAATGCTGCACAAAATTCATAGTAGCAATCACAAGATATTAGTGGACCTGCAGTGTCCTCTAGCAATGGTTCACATACTTTGCCATGGATAGGCAGATTGAGATCAGGAGAATCTCCTCAAAGCAATGCAGATAGTGGTATGCAGGTATCACAAAAAGGAAAAGAGAAGGTAGATTAGCCCATGTTTGATGTGAATGCAGGTCACTCTTATGTGGATGGTGAATCCAGTGGCTCAGAATAGAGCATTGATGATGAGTTGGGTATTCCTTCTATTGTTACACCTACAGTAAGAAAGACCAGGGATGTTTTGAGAGCACCTGGAACTGAGCCTATTTTGCACAGGTCTACTAGAGCTAGGTATCCTGTGGATAGGTTGAAATATGATGGATTTACAGCCATTCACTATGCCTATATGGTCAAAGTGATACAGGAACTAGAACCCACTTCTTTTGATCAAGCCATGGGAAAAGAAAAATGGGAGAAAGCCATGGATGAAGAAATGGATGCCTTGAAAGCAAATGCTACATGGGAATTGGTGCCTTTGCCTAAAGACAAGAATGCAATTGGCTGTAAGTGGGTTTATAAGGTGAAGCACAATGCAAATGGTTCTGTGAACAGATACAAGGTAAGATTAGTTGTCAAGGGGTATGCACAGACATATGGCATTGATTATGAAGAAACATTCAATCTGGTTGCAAGGATGGCAATCGTAAGAGTAGTCATTACTATGGCTGCATCAAAGGGATGGGCTTTACATCAAATGGATGTAAAGAATGCCTTCTTGCATGGTGATTTGCAAGAAGAGGTCTTTATGGAGCAGCCACTAGGTTATGTTCATGTTGTTCATCCTGAGTTTGTTTGCAGAGGTTGAAGAAAGCCTTGTATAGCTTGAAGCAAGCACCTAGAGCATGGTCTGACAAGATAGGACAGTATCTTGTTACTATTGGCTTTCAGATTTCCAAGGCAGATTTCTCACTTTATGTGAGAAAAATAGAGAAAGGTATTATGCTGCTTGTCATTTATGTTGATGATTTGATCATCACAGGTGATAGTGATGAAGATATCCTTCATGTAAAAATGCTATTGAAGCAAAAGTTTGAGATGAAGGATTTGGGAGAGCTGTGTTATTTCTTGAGCATTGAGGTGATTAGATCACCAAGTGGGATACGGCTCTTGTAGAGGCAGTATGGATTGGACGTGCTGTCCAAATATGGGATGACAGGCTGTAAGCCTATTTCAGTTCCTTTAGAGTAGAATGTGAAGCTGAGCGCAGATGCAGGTGAGCTTCTGGAAGACCCTACTATGTACAAACGCATAGTAGGAAGTTTGATTTATATGACTATTACTCGGCCAGATTTGAGCTATGCTATTGGATTGGTAAGTCAATTTATGCAGGCTCCAAGGAAACCGCATTTGGATGCGGCTAGACGCATACTCAGGTATGTGAAGTCCACATTGTAGTATGGACTATTTTATGAGACTGGGGTTCAGATATAGTTGCATGGATACACTGATGCTGATTGGGCTAGTATTATTTTTGATAGACGATCTACTAGTGGATATGTGTTCTCTTTTGGGAGTACTGCAATCACTTGGAGCAGCAAGAAATAGCCTACATTTGCCTTGTCGAGCACAAAGGCTAAGTACAGGGGTGTAGCAATGGCTGCATGAGAGGTAGCTTGGTTGCATAAGCTACTTTATGATATGCATCAGTCTACAAATGGGCTAGTTGTTATTTATTGTGACAACATGAGCAGTATACACTTGGCAAATAACCCAGTCTATCATGCTAGAACAAAGCACATTGAGGTCCATTATCACTATGTGCTAGAGAAGGTTTTACTAGGTCTTATTGATCTAGTTTATGTCAGCACAGAGTATCAGGTAGCTGACATATTCACAAAGGCATTGGGCGCAGAGAAGCTGCGCAAGTTCAGAGACCTCTTGGTGTGTAGGAATTGGGATTGAGCTTGAGGGGGTGTTGAGATATCGAGCTCCACTCGTGATATGCCAGCGTGACCGTTGTGCATTTATGTCACCGACTTTTTAGCTGAAGATGCGGTTGGTACATTGCCCATGAATAATAGCTAGATGACAGCTATCCTTATGTACTCTAGTTTGTGGCTCAGTTAGTATGCCACCTTAGTTAGCTGAGTTTGGTTTGAGACCCACATATAGGATTCTTCTATTTCTTTGTACTAGAGTTCTTTTGTCTTTCACAACTAAGAAGAGGAAAACTATTTTCAACCTCCACTTTTGTGTGTTTTCCCCCATTGTGTATGTGAGAAAGCCGCAAGTGAGACTCCTTCCTTCTCTCCCACTATCTTCACAAAGACTAGTTCCATGTTCAATAATGCAAAGCATTTTGGAAAAAAAAATAATAAAATGCATTGTCCAGTTGTAGAGGATGTGATAACCTCCACGGGACTGTGCCTATGCATAAGTGGGACATCATATTCTTTATGAAAGTCTTCAATATGATTTCTGACCTTCATGGGCCATCAGTATGCTAACAATCCTGAAGCACACAAGGGTCCCCAAAGGGATGTGTGTGTGTGTGTGTGTGTGAAATCTAATTTTATTTCATTATCTACTTCTACAAACACACACACTTCAATACCTTTTACTATACAAGTTCTCATGACATAAAATCATGATGGCCATATTGTAAACCGTGTTAGAGATAAATAATCAAAGTGAAGATTTCACCAGATCATAGACTTTGAAATGTGCAAATAGACCACTTGCTAATCTACCATATTATACTAGTGCAATAAAATTCCAAATGGTTAATAGTCCAAGTTTATCCTAATTATAGAAATGCATTCTTCTGTGACTGTACCCTGTGGATGTTAACATGCCTCCCTTCCTGTTGCTAAGCCCCCCTTGGATCAGCTATGTTGGAGAAGGTGGGTGGAGAGGACCATTTAGAGGAATGCATAATGATCCAGTTGGTGCGAGTGGAACTTCCAAAAATGGGTGGTGTGCATGTCCTCGTACATGTAGATGTGATGGCCATGGAGATTGCGGACGTGGAGGTAGAGTGGAGGTCTTGAAACTGAGTGGGGCCGATGTTGGGGTTGAAGACAATTTGATTATTTAGATTGTGGAGCCTATCATCGATTGACTGACTATGGGTGGGGAGATCGTGGAGTAAGAGGAGAAGGTAGTTGAAATGGACCATTGCAATGATGGCTGGATTGGGAATAGAGCCGTATGTGTCATTGAAGGACTAGAGGTGGAAGGAAAATCCCTCCTGTGTCATCGCCTTCGAGAAGTTGTACTTAGGAAAATTGTACATGTTGGGGTCCCATTACAGGAGCTCATGGAATTCGGCCCAATTCCATCGACGTTCCACGGGCATGTACAAGGGATGGATCCACCGGTCGACATGGGCACTCCGGTAATAACATCAAAATTGCTCCTTTTTTAGGAAGGGGATGAGCCAGTGAGGTTGTAGATCGACGTCAGCATCGGTCAGAGGAATTGGAGCATTAAGGCAAGGTGGTAACCTCCTCGTGTGCACTTTGGATGCGTGCCTCGCTAGTCATCACTGAAGGATTAGATGATGAATTGTGTAAGGGGTGCACCTTTAGGATTTCATAGAGGTGGAGGTGGGAGCCTTCGAGTTGTTGCTTCCAGTGGCACATAAGGGCATTGTCTGGTAGTTCTTGGAATGACTGTAGGTTGGGTCTCCACTATACATCTTCCAACGGGGAGAAGGGAGGAGTTTGAGGAACTTCATCATCTTCAATCGGAATCGGTTCCTCCTCCACTGTCTTTGTGGGTACTGTGTTGGCGAGTGTATGTACAAAATTTGTTGAACTTAAGCAATGTATTGAGGGCCTCTTCCGAGAGGTCGACTAGAGTAGTAGTCCCGTGCTATGCGGTGCTAGTGTTAGAGGCATTAGACAAGTACTCATGAAGACTTGTGTGAGGAAGTGGGGGTGGGAGGGGTTGGGTGGCTTGCTGGGTGGGCTGGGTGGGATCAATGGGAGGTGGTTGTGGAATCTCAACAGGTGGGGTAGAAGAATTGAATACTATGATAGCTTCCTGGCCCTCCTCCTTGGCAACTTCCTCGGGGTATGCTACATGAATTTTTTCAAAATTTCTAACCAAAGACTCAAGTGAGTCTTGGAGAGCTTGTAGCACCCAATAATAGAGTATTATTATGCCAAGGGGATGGTAGGTGGTGGATTGGTAAGCCACGAGATGCCCTTGCATTTGTATTGCAGAGGCACAGCCGTAGGTATGCATCCAATTGATGTTAGCTTGCAGACTATCTAGAGTATAGACCCACGGGCTGAGCTCCTCAAACTTAGCTAATTGCATCACATCATCATCCATTGGGATAATTTGTGGACTTGTGATGATATGGCACCATGCTTGGAAGTTTAACAAAATTGGATGAGCGACAAGGGTTTGGAGGTCAGAGGGGTGAAGGAGAGAGAGGCTAGATGGATGAAGGTCTAAGGAGAAATCAAACATGGCGAGAATGGGGCAAAAATCGTCAGGATTATGGAAGAGGATGGTTTGGAGGGCATTAGGAGGGAGTGGGGCACTGAGGTTGAGGTGGAAGATGAAATTTTTTGCACGGAGTGTGTCGAAGTACATTTGTGTGTTGGGGGGATAGTGTGTGGGGTGAGTGTGTAGGTGGCTAACTATACTGAGACCTCCCTATACATCTAAAATTCTTGTTGCTCATGGTCTCCCAACTTGGAGTCCTCAATGTGGCCTGGGGTATGTAGCTGTTTGTTCTATTCCTGCATTGACACAGTCAGAGCCTATTCCTATGCCAAGAGATCCTGCAATGTCTGGATCTATGGTCGTAGCCTCTTGAGTCCGTGTTTGCATTGCCTTTGCTTGCGCCTGTTGCTCTTTTGTCGTTTGGAGGCCGAACTCTACATGCTCCTCTACTTTCATGTGGTACTCCTCTGCTCTATTGAGGGCCATTTGCCCTATGGCTTGTGCAGTGACCATTAGGGTGTGGCTATCGTGCACGGAGAGCTGTGCCTAGAGCAGTGTTGAGGAGAGTTGGGAGGCTTGTTTTTGCCTTCTTTGGAGAATTGTTTGTGCCAATTGTGGGAGCTAGGCCATTGCATCGAATAAGTGTTGCTCCATTTGGTTAGCACAAGAGAGTTTCTCTGCCATCATGTTGCTATAACCGCTTGATGCCTGATAATGGGGTGCACTGCAAAAAAATATGGCCTCTATAAGGCTTGGCCATGGAGAGGAATAGGAGATAGTGACAAAGGAGGTAGTCTCCTGTGGATGGGCCTTTGTTGAGGCTGATACTTGGGGTAGAGTGGGGGTTGCTGGGATAGCTTGAGCTCTTGGGTGGATGCCAATTGTGAGCATCTTGTTGCCTGAGAGGTCATCCACCATGATAGGCTCCTTCTGTACACTTTTACCCTTGTCTTGAGGATCTAAGTGCTTGAGGTGGTACTATTGTCGTAGGAATGCTTGTAGAGCTAGCGATCCTCATATTGGGTGAGCAACTGACTTTGGTCAAGTTTTGTGGGGTAGCTTGCTTGAGTGGCATTGAGTTCTCTTCCTGCTCGCTTCATTGTGACTTTTTCTTCCTCTTGCTCTGTTGGTATCACCCCATGGTTGTCTTGGCAGCCAACCCATTGCCGATGGTTGCTACTTCATCATATAATAGGGGATGGGCATGTATAACATTGGGTTGTCGATGACCTCACCATGTGTTTTGAGGTCCTCCCACATCTAATTTTAGAAGTAATACACCCAATTAGTGACCTGGGTTCTGCCAGCCTCAACAAGATGTTTGGTATGACCGACTAGTGGTAGCAAGCCTCAAGAAGATGTTTGGTATGACCTGGGGCTCTACCAGCCTCAAGAAGATGTTTGGTATGACCGACTGGTGGTGGTTAGTGTTCCTAACTTGGATCAACCATTGGAGGGTCCATGATGGCTTTTCCATTTCTAGCTTGATGATCTCTAAGAAATGGATGTGCCCTTTGATCTTTTTGTGGTTGTACCAGTAGATTGTACTGAGGGCCTCGGACATCTTCTTCTTATTGAGTAGTTATCGCCGATGACCAGTAGGCCAAAGGTGGCTCGCACCATGTGCACATTGAGATGGTAGAATTGGGGAGTGCCCATCGCGTCTTAAAGAATGCCCACATTTGTATCGGAGGTATAGGACTGGAGAAACTCTCCCAAGAGCCTCATGTCCAAGTGACAAGGAAGGCAGTCTGCCACCACGAATCCTAGTCCTATCACTCCAAGCACATCCTAAACTGCGACTCCTTTAGTGCTGGATACGCCATTGTGGTGTGGTATTGGAGGGTGTTGTTGTGACCCTTATATGTGTAGTGGGAGTGGATGGCACATGCATTGAGTTGTTGGAGCGTTTGTGATCTCACAATCTTGTATTCCCCTTTTGTGGGGGCTGGGGTGTGCTTCCTTAACGTCTTTGAGGGAGGCATGCCTGCTATTGTAGGCATCTCTTGGGTAGCCAGTTGCATCGAGACATCTTCCTCCACTTGCAAATCTTCAGCTAGGATGTCAGAGGGCATCTGGATCATGGCCAAGGGTGTGCTCTATGTGTTAGAGAGACCGGTGGCTTGCGAAATAGGGAAGTTGGGGGTGGAGGCCAAGCTCTCTCTCAAACTCAAAAAATCGTTCTCCAGGTCCATAGGGAAAAAAGATGGCAACTGAGTGATGAGGGAATCCTTGACAAAAATTTGACAAGGTCTGATGGCTGAAATTGCTATGGTGATGAACTGGGGAGATAGGGTCCCTTTGCATAGATTTTGCTATCCCCATGGCCAGGGGGGATGGTGTAAGGTGACAGTCGGTGGGATACTAAGGTGGTAGCAACCGATGGGATAGTGGGATGGCGATGGTTGGCAGGATAGCGGGATGATGATAGTCGGCGAGATACTAAAATGGCCACGACTGACGGGATACTAAGATGGCAACGGTCGGCGGGATAGCAGGATGGCAATAGTCAGTGGGATACTGAGATGGCGATTGTGGTAGGGATACTCAGATGGCAAAAATTGGCAGAATACTGAAATGGTGATGATCGGTGGGATACTAAAATGGCAATGATCGATGGGATGGTTGGATGGCAACGATCGCCGGGATATTGAGATGGCGACGGTCAGCGGGATAGCTATCTGAGAAAAAGTAAAGAAAGCTAAAGAAGGGGAAAAGTGGAAAGGAGAGAGAAGGGGGCAAGGGTTAGGAAGGGGCGGTTGTGTACGTGAGGTATACTAGTGAGATGTGGAGTGGACTATGCGATCAGCGTGCAAAAATACAAAAAATCCAGAATGGATGTACTAATCGTAATCACCTAGTGGTGACAGTGCATATGAGTGGGTGTATGTGTAGGGAAGTGACTTGTGTGCTGTGGGTGCATTGGGGTGATATGCCTATTGTACCGACTCACCTAGACCTAAACGGGATGATGTGAAATGTGGTGTTCACGAATGTCGCGTAGCTACATAGCATGCTAACAGCCATGTAGAGCATGTGTCCAGCTTGTGTCTCATCGTGGTTACCTGAGGTGCATTGGCGTGGTGACGATTTCTTGTAGGAATAACCCTTGTCATTCTTGTGTGTTGATTGCCCTCAGTGCAGACACTTGCTCTCTGAGTTTGGGCGATGCTGTTGGTGACGTTATGATAAAAAAAACCTTTATTGGTTCACCTTTGGGCTTGGAGGGAGGCTCTTGTGTAACTCACCACATTATAGGGGTTAGTTCTTGTGTTGCTCCCTCGCTGTTTTGGGTGATCCTAAGTTCGTCCCAATATTATCTATTCATCTCAATTGCTTCTATGGGGAGAACATAAAGAGGATGTCTACTACCTGGTGAACAATTGTTAGACTCAAGCAAGTTCGCAAATCCTAAGGTATGTAAAAGTTGGCCATTGATAGCATGTATCGAAGCGACGGTGAGGTTTGGGGGTACCTGTAGCTTCTCCCATACATCACGTGAGATAAAGTTGTGGCTCCTTCAGATGCATGAGTGCTCGGATGTGCAAGTTTGGACCCTGCAATTGAACATGCAGCCTGGTTGGTTCTACCGCCGTTAGCTCCTCAGTTAGTCCTAGGTGTTCACGCGCTGCTTCAGGCAATGCCATTTTCTTATGTTGTCTAAGCTTGGTGTTATGTGCCCTAGCTTCTTCGATGGCCTGGCATTTCATTCGTGCTACCTTGGCCTTGAGGTCTTTTTCTCTATGGATGGCTTGAAGGGTAGGCAAGATGAGTGGTCTGTAATATCTCTTCAATTTGCTCCTGTTAAGGTAGCCTTCTATTTCTACTCCATCAAGGGTGGCTATCCAGGGAATGCCCCTTGTGTAGTGATCTCCACCATGTGGTAGGGACACATGCCTTGGTACTTGAACTTGCACTTGGTATTGAGGACGCTATAGAGGAGTGCAAGGTCTCCCTCTATGAGGTATTTGTTCTTGAGGTTGCGGTCGAACCATTTCTTGCATCACGCTTTTTTCACCCCGAGGTAGTAGACTGCACGCAACCTTGTCTCATTCGGCTTTTCAAGGTCAATCATGCATTCTTCGAAGGCATTCTCAGTGAGGATCTCTTTGACCATAAGGTGGAGGCTAGGCACTACATATTACATTAGCATAACTACCTCCACTCCAAAGGCTGTGGGATGAAGGGGGTGCAGTTCGTTGCCACCTTGTAGGATGTTCTATAGGCCCATAGGGCTGCGATGAGCTTATGCTCCCAGTCGGTACGAGTGGCCTCTACTCTGCAAGTTATGATCTTACAGCAAGTTTTATTCAAGCTCTTAGCCAAGCCATTCACCCTAGGATAGTATGGGGTTGGTTTCCTATGTATGATCATGAATTCACTAGTCAGGTTTACTATAGTTTCATTAAGGAAATGAGTTACTCGATCGCAAACTAGTTCTAATGGGCATCCAAACCATGTGATAACTTGCTCGTATAAGAATTTTGCAGTGGATCTGGCATCAACCTTTGCGGTGGCTCTCCCTTCTACCCACTTGGTGAAGTAATATGTGGCCAAGATAATGTATCTGGCCCCGATTCCTTTAGCACACCTGGGCTTATAGTTCCAATAAAATATACACCCCATTTCTCAAAGGAAGCTCATTGGTTGGATGAATGGTGGAGGCTTGATGGTGATTAATCTTTGAATGGAGGTCTTATGTTTGGATCCCACACATATTAAGGGTGGCTATTTGTAAACATGCAGCATCTCGTGGTTACTAGCAAGTTCCAGAGGCAACATGTAGATGGCAGTGACTCTATGTGACTCTTCAAGATTATAGGCAATGAGAGTCTTCTACAAATCAGTGAGCTACAAAGGAGGAAGGTCCTTTTGTCCGAGTAGTTCCTGCTCATGAGAGTTGGTTATTTGGATTGTTCCTGATAGTAGTCGATACAATAGGGAAGTTGCTCGTGTGTAGGGTCCATAGTCAAGTCTTTTGATCTTCATTGTAAAACGTGCAACGAGCACAATAGTGATGCGTAGGATGTTCTAAGTCGTCATAATTCAATGATGTCCATTTAATATGTTTAGAAGTCAAATTTACATCACCATGTTCATTTGAGTTGATGCGAGTGGTGTTATTTGAGGATCTTTGTGTGCCCTTCTTATTTCATGTGGGAAACCTCCAAATTTAAAGATTGCATGATCTATTGTGTGCATCTAAAAGCCAACAATTGGTATCAGACTAGGAATGAATTGAGCCCTTTTGTGATTTTTCCTTAGTGTTTGGTCGAGTCAATATAGATTTCATCTAAGTAGTTCGTGAGGATCAGTTTGAGCGTTTGGTCTTGGTTGGTTCTAAGAGGTCGGCCTTGAGGTTTTGAAAAAGATATGAGAATTGTAGAGATTTTTCTTCAGCAAATTGTTGAAGGCTACATAGGACTATAGTGGTTCATGGAATGGATTTCAACAGAGTAGAGGAGCATGAAACGAACTCAAATTGATCCAATGAATCAGTTTTCCACCTAAAGGAAACTTAAAGCTTTAGCCTATCATGATCACGGAAGGTGTTTTGTGTTGTCTGTGTGTGTATGTCATGCTATACTCTCTCTCTCTCTCTCTTGACAAAGTTATATTAATTGAGAAATTATCTGCTCTGGACATTTTTGGGTAAGGACCAGGCAAATAGTGCTCTTGAGGTACTTTTTGACATACACTACTTATGCTTTACCATTTGGAATCAAAGATCCTAGCCAATTAGATGGTTATGGAAAGCATCATTTGATTAGGTTTAGAGAGCCGCTTCTACTAGACTCTGAGGCTAAATAGATGAAACGAGAACAGATCGATGTAAAAGAAGTACAAGAGTAAACTCAAATATATTGTATTGTCAAAAGTTACAAAGGCCACAAAGTCCTATAAGAAAAGATAGTTAGCTCAGAATTTGTACTGAATTTTTTGGGAAAATATTACAAAGTCTCTACTTCATTGTTATAAGTATCCTTAAGGTTTCCAACTCTATCAATCCACTTGTGATTCACAAAGACCTTTGACTGCCTCCACTTTTCTTTCAAATGTCCCATATTAAAGGCAAGTTTAACTTTTGACAATGAAATTTTTTTTTGGATTTGCAACCTTTTAATTATACCTCTAAAAAACCATTGAAATACTTCTTTGAGACTATTTGCCTTATGTGCTCCTCCAAAATGTTGTGTATGTCTTTGCAAAGGTGAAGGCGGCTAGAAAGGAAGGCAAATGGGCTGTCTACCGAGATGGCAAGGAATTTATCAAAGACTTCAAAGCAAAACCAATAGACCCTTAGTCTATAACTGATGTATGATCTTCATTTGCTCTCCCTTTTTCTATTTTGGTTTCTCAGATATACTGGTGGAACTAGTTGTAATTGTAACTTTATGTGATTATTAGTCTCTTGAGACATAATATAAAAAACAACTTTTTTTCCCAAAAAAATTTTAAAAAATGTTGTGTATGTCGACAAAAAACATTTCTTGCTGTGTAATGAGACTTTTCCATTCCTTGTGTGGACCATATTGCAAGGCATCCATACTTTTTAACAAAATATGGAAGGTGGTTATATAGAATATGTTGCAATCATAGAAAATATCAAGTCACTATTTTGTAAACCATGTTTGAAAGTACAAACTATGCATACAAAACAAATTAATTCAACTTACCATATAGTGTGTTATATTGCCACTTGTCCATGCTTGTTTGATTGATTTTCCAAAATATTTAGCTCCTCTTCTAACACACGATGATTGCTCTTGGTCCATGTCTTTTTGACACAAAGCAGGAAAAGCTTGTTTAAGGATTTTCATACATCTGCTTTAACATTTTGAGCAACATCATTTACTATATCATCTTTAATTGCATTATGCACATGCTTCTTAATGGCCGTATCTCACGCTGGAAACATATCTTGATCATCTACCAAGCTTCCCTTCTCTTTGTGGTTTTGATAAAAATCTTCTTGCTTTGACTCCACCAATTGATGGCTTGATAGGAACATCCTTTCCATTTGAGGACTTCTTGATATCTGTTATGATATGAACATCTCCTCCATGGAGATCCACATTTGATAATACTTTTTCTATTTTTGTATGGTGAAACACCCAAAACAAGGCTTGGTGTCCTCTTTCTTTACCTTCTATTAAGAAGAAACTCTATTGAAACATCTAGATCAAATAAATGAAATCAAACATTAATATATTTGAAAAATGAAAGTTCACACTTACCTCAAATGCTCCCAATGACCAAATGTGCTTCTCTGATTGTACATTGAAATGATTTGAGTTTTCTTTTGTGATTGATACATCAAGCACCACTACACTTGTTTGGATGATTAAGCATTAACGTTTAGCATGAGTGGTGCACTAATTGTCGGCACATACAAAGGGATTAATAAGGTCGGTATATACCGACCAATAACAAAAGTGTTAATGGTCAGTATATACCGACCTTATGAGGTCTGTATATACTGACTAATAACAAAAGTGTAATGGTCAATATGTACCGACCCTGTGAAGCTTTCCTATACTGACCTTTAACATGGAGTGTTTTCCCTATACCAACCTTGAACAAAGAGTGTTTCCCAATGACAAAAAAAAAACTTTTCATACATGTTTGTTCCTTTGAAAAAATAAAAATACAAGAGCATGTACATCAAGTTTGAAGCTCACATATTTATGTCCAAGTTTGAGATGAAAAAAATCAATCAAGAGCATTTACATCAACAGCTTCATCCTATGCTAAGTCCTACATGCCAAACAATTCTATCTCCAACTCTATACCCAGTTGATCTCCTATATTATCATCGTACTCTGGCATCGTATGTTCACCTTATACTTGATTTTGTAATTCCCCTTCTTCAATAAAGTCAAGTGATTCTTGATCATCATCTTCTTCCTCAATATCGTGATCTCTATCTTCCTCCCATATGATGTTATTATGTGCATCTTCTTCTTGGCTCATATTGTAATCTTCATCTTCTTCACTAGATTCATCTAGATCAATTGGATCCTGCATTGGTAGTGTCATATCCATATCCACATCTCTATCTTCAAAAAGCTATTTACTTCATGGTGCAACTTGGATCACGTACCACCATCTTGGATCAGAACGATCTGAATGAAAAACTGCCTATATTGAAGATGGGTGTCAAATGCCATCAATTATATGAATTTATGCTTAAGTAGATAAGAACATGTACCAATTGGTCTTAAAAAACAAAAGCATTCAAAAATAAATTATTAGTACGCACTTGCTCACAATGCTCGGGAAGAACAAAAGAATCACTTTCATTGGTCCAAATTTTGGTGGAGTCTATCCGCAAAGAAACCACTATTGTCTTTCCTCACCATAGCATGGGGACCATTGTAAATAGTTCTAAACCATTTTACATCAAGAATGAAAATACTAAATCGTCTAAAATCAATTTCATAGATTTTGCGTATGGTCCCACAATAATCCAACTACAAGGAGAGAAGATTGGTATCCGAAGCACTTGCTCGGCTATCTTGTGTGAAGTTAGCCATGAATCCACAATCATATGTGACTCTCTTTGAATCAATGTGTTCCACAAGAAAATGTCTTGTCATACATCCAAATAAAAACTCTCGCTTGTGCTCATTTATTGTCTCTCCATCATGTTTGGCTTTACGTAGAGCCAGTTGTAGCCAATCAAGTGACATGTCTTTGGGGAGAAGGGTGAGATCCCGTGGATATGGTTGTGCTCTCTTGTGCATGGCTTTGAATCTCATCCTTGCATTTATTCTTCCTTCTTTGGCCACTTCATATCTTTTAATCCACTTCTACATCTCCTTGCTATTGAGGATACAAAACTTATTGAATTTCTCCATTTCCTCTTTGCTTATCTTAATTTCAATCCCTTTTCCTTGGGGAACCTCGCCAAAGATGTGATCATCATCAGGCCTATTATGCCAAGCCTATGGCATATTGTGATCCATGGATGCAAGAAACTCCGTGATATATACTAATGACTCTTGCACCAGTCATCCCTCTACCATGCTTGCTTCCAGTCTTTCTCTCTGCCTTAGAAATCCCTTCAAAGTTTTCATAAACCATTTGAGAAAAAACATCCATTGACTATGAACGGTACCTACAATGGCCACATCATCTACTATGTGCACAAGCACGTGCACTTGAGTTGTCATAATGCTCGAGGGAAAGTGCTTCTCAAGCAAGCACACGGCTTCAATGGAGTCCACCCTAGCCTTCTCGATGCTTGATATGGAGATCTCTTTTTGAGATATCCACCTATTTCATGTGCCCATTTAAGATTCATAATCTTTCTACAAATTATTCAACTTAAATTAAAGAAAATATAATCAATGTGAGTTGATAGTAAGCATACCTAACAATACCATTGATCTTGAATATAGCATTTCTAACACCTTCTTGTAAGCACCCTTTCACTATAATTGGGAGGATGAACTATCCAAGCAATAAAGAAGTCATGTCAATAATATAACATACTCATAATTACACTAATATAACACATCACAATTATCGGTACACTAATCCTACTACAGCTTAGAATACCTGTAAGACCTTGTGCCAATCATGGGACTTGAGCCCACTAAGCTTATAGTCCTTTGAAAATGCTACTTCAAGCAATGCATGTACCCTATTGGTGTTCAAAAAGAGGCAATGTCCACCTTGACTGCTACCTCCTCTCTCTTGGAGAGGATCCATGCTACTTTCAGGAGGACAACTTTACGATGACCACACACTTGGGGCCACAAATGAGGCATCCTATCCATAGCTTGAAAGTCTTCTCGCACTTCTCTCAAGTCTTCATCACCAACCAAGTGTGCCCAAACAATAGCCCCCACATTCTTAAAGATATGCATGGGATCCAAGAGATGATTGATTTGTAACTGACCCCAATAAGTAAGCTTGTGAAAGATGGGTAGCCTCTTCATACCAGGAGGAGGATCCTATCCATTCTCCCTCCAAGCCTAAATCCAGTCACTTGCCTTCAAAGATGGTCATGGTGGATCAAGCTGGCCTTCATGCGTAAGATGGTCCAGTAGAAGATATTGAGCATGACCTTCATAAACTATTTTCCTCATATGTTTGGAGTGTCATGCAAGTGCACTTAAACCCTTCCCACAAATAGTACAAGCATGGTACCCACTTATTGCAAGTCCTGCATGCATGCATGAATGTGTTAGTATAAGACAGGTGCTAGAAAGAGTCATAAAAGCATCATATACATGTAAAGACACAACCATGTACCTACACACTCTCCATATCTTGGGTAGTCATGCATGCTCCACATTAAGATTCCCCTGACCAAAATGTCATTGGTATATCTAGGAGATTTGGAAATATCAAAGACCCTTATGCCTCTCCATAAGATTTGTAACTCCTCTATCAAAGGTGCCATGTACACATCCATATTTTTGGCCTTGTACTTCCCTGGCACAAGTAGTGCAAGCATGAGGTGCCCCTTATTTATTATTATCCATGGTGGGATGTTGTATTCACCAATACTATAGGCCATGCTAACCAAGATGTTGAGCATAACCGGGAAGGGTTCAAGCCATCCATGGAGAGCCCAAGATGTAAGTTGCGTGGCTCCCTTGCAAAGTCCCTTGGATCTAAATAGGCCCAAGATGGTTGTAAAAGAATGATGAAAGAGATTGGTATAAATAGATTAGGGTTGGCCCTCACTTCAAAAGGTGACATGTAAAAAAGGCCAAGTGGTTAACTTTGGTCTTCATTGTTGGATACACAATCTTGGAATACAAGCTCCCTCTTCTCCTCCAAGAGTGTTCTTGGGTCCTCTCTTGTTTCCTTTGTAGTGCCTTTGTGTTTGCCACTCCATCCCCATTCATTCTCCTCTTCTCCTCCCCTTCTCCGTCTCTTCTCCCATATCCCCTTTCCCTCTTTCTCAAATTTTGTTGAGCAATGCATATGGGTCAGGCAAAGTTTATCGAATTCTGTTGAGCAAATCATATGGGTCAGGCAAGATACCTTTATACAAAAAATTCCATGAAATCATCCAAAATGGCTACACCCAAGCAAACATTGAACCCATGTAGGTACCATCGTGCATGGACTTTGATTTTGTGTCTGCATTTCTTCATAGTAAGCACTGCCTATACTACCTTTGTGCTCATGTATGGTTATGGTAACTATCCTAAAATTCTATGAATAAAATAAATCAGATCTCTTTGGAATGGATTCATCATAATGAGATCATTGAGCTTCCAACTTCCCTACTAATGGGCTATTCCACCATGAGCATCAATGTCTAGGACTAGCTATGTGTAGTTAACAAAGATTCATATGACACCCTGAATGAAGCATTGTTGAGAATAGTCAATGGTAGCCCATTCTCTACAACACATGCTAGAAAAATTCTGACAGGGAGTATGTGAAATTGTTCCAAGAAGGATTGCCTTCATAGTATCATCGTAAAGAAGGGTCGTGCATCCTTGATGTACCTTGCACTAAACTTGGAATAAAAGAATGATAAGGTTCAGGGCCTCTACGTACATAACCTTTTTGTAACCATATGTCCTTTGGGCTCTCAACGATGTTAAAATCCCCTAGAATAACACAGTCACTACCCAAGCTCATCATAGCATCCCAAGTGGCTCTTTTGTCCATTGATCCAGTTGGGGGATTGGTATGTGGACAATGGAGCTTCAAAGCACATGTTCAACAAGGAGTGGTTCAGAACCATGAAAGGTACGTATCCCGATTCCAGGGTCACTGTGAGGGATAACCGGTCATGCCCTGTGAAAGGTGTTGGTAGTATTCCATTCATCACGACTGTAGGAAACGAGGAGCTGATTTTCGGTGTACTGTATGTACTAGATTTGTGCAAGAACCTTTTGTTTGTTTACTAGATGGACAAGGACAATATGTCGGTCTTATTCGACAACGGCAAAGTCACTGTCACATCTAAGGCAAATGGGCAGGTCGTGGCTCAAGGTGTCGAGGAGCATGGGCTATATCGGCTCAATGCTCTATTGGTGCACGGGGACCATGGTAGATCCAAATTGTAGCATGAGCGGTTCGGTCACGTCACCTATGGCACTCTCGCTGAGATGCAAAAGACAAAGATGGTGGATGGACTTCCACCGATTGTAGGCAATGATCGTGTTTGCAGGGCTTGCGTGGAAGGCAAGCAACACAAGGACAAGTTCCCACAAGAGGCCTCATCACGGGCCAAGAAGCCGTTCGAGTTGGTTCACGCCAACATCTGCGGCCTAATGTCGACAAATTCATTCGTAGGTTCACGGTACTTTCTTTTATTTGTGGATGATTTCAGTCGCATGACATGGGTATTCTGCCTGGCCAAGAAATCTCAAGCTTATGAGAAATTCAAAGATTGGAAGGCCCAGGTAGAGAAGGAGAGTGGGGAGGTAATCAAAGCCTTCCGCACTAACAAAGGGGGAGAATTCACTTCTACCGAGTTCAATGGATTCTACAAGAAGCACAGGATCAAGAGACAGCTCAGTAAAGCTCGCACATCTCTGCAGAATGGAGTTGCTGAGAGGAAGCACAAGACCGTCACAGAGATAGGGTTGACCATGTTGCGAGGGAGGAATCTCTCGAAAGCTTATCGAGGTGAAGCCATGAACACTGCCGTTCACATCCTCAACAGAACCAACACCAAGGCTGTTGATGACAAGACTCCATATGAAGCTTGCAATGGTAAGAAGCCCACAACATCTCATTTATGAGTTTTTGGTTCTAAAGCATTTGTGCATGTGCATAAAGACGAGTGGACAAAGCTTGATCCCCATAGCCAAAGATGTATCTTTGTGGGATACAGTGAAGAGTCCAAGGCCTATCGCCTTTTTGAACCGGAAAAGAAGAAGATCCTCATCAATAGGGATGTGATCTTTAAGGAGTCCGAGCCACAGCCTCCAGAAGAGGATCCTGAACTTCCGACATTACCCCCACCCAAGGTCACCATCTGAGAGGTGGAGCTGACTAAAGACCCTGAGGAGGAGGAGGAGGAGGAGGAGGAGGAGCATGCCATTCTAGAGCCAACTCCCCAATAACTCCATCAAAAGCACCTCCAACAGAGTAGAAGCCACCTCAATGGTATTTGAAGACTCAAGCAAACTCACGGGTCACAGACATTCCCGAGAGCATTTCCCGAGCACGATGGTCTCAACAAAACATGAAGACTCCCTCCATGAACTACGCTTTTATAGCTCAGCTTGTGGAGCCCCGTTCCTTCCAAGAAGCGAAGGATATATTAGAATGACAGAAAGCCATGCATGCGGAGATGGATGCCATTTTAAAAAATGACATCTGGGATTTAGTGCCCAAACCAACCCAACGGAAGGTCATTGGGACTAAATGGGTGTACAAGCTTAAGTTCAAGTCAGATGGAAGCTTGGACAAGTACAAAGCAAGATTGGTGGTGAAAGGCTATGCACAGTCCCAAGGACTTGACTTCGACAAGACCTTCATGCCCATAGCTAGGATGGTGACTATTTGGACAGTCATTGCCTTGGCTGCTCATCACAGTTGGCCTATTTTTTAGATGGGCATCAAGTCTACATTTTTAAATGGTACCCTGAAGGAGGAGGTATATGTGGCACAGCCACCAGGATTTTAGATCCCAGGATCCCCATCAAAAGTCTGCAAACTGAAGAAGGCCTTATACGGGCTGAAACAGGACCCCAGAGCTTGGTACCAGTGGATAGATGTTTTCTTTCAGAAGATCGGGCTTCAGCGAGTCCATTAGAGGCAAATCTTTATCTCGACACAAAGGGGAGATTTGAAGCTGGTATTGATTCTATGTGGATGACCTCATCATTATTAGGGATCATATGACGAAGGTTGCTCAGGTCAAGAGACTCCTAATGGAGGAGTTCGATATGACTGACTTAGGCATACTTCACTTCTTTCTTGGGATTGAGGTGAAGTAGGGAAAGAGAAGTATCTTTATGCACTAAAACTACAGTAAAAGAAATCCTTTTCAACTTGAATTCTCGATCAAGCCATCTGTGCTTTAAATCAGGATGGCAGTTAAGGACACAGTATTTGTAGTGGGATAGTATTCTAATTGCAGTGCCTCCTCTACCTTCATCATGATCTGTGTAAAACCGTACTTTTCTGTTTTATCAATACTTTTGAGTATGTTTTCTAAAGTATCATTATTGACTTTAACTTCTTGTAAGATAAGGAAAGTTGGAGAAAGAGAATTTCCTCTCAACCAATTGGCTAACTCCTGACCTCTCCATGGATCAGACAATCCACAAACATTGAGTGTGAGGAATGAGTAAGGGCTAACCATTCTTACTTTTCCCCTTTTTTGCCTTGGGGGCATGGCTTTTGGGGGGGGGCACTCTAGCCTTTGACCTAAGAGATTATTCTCTTATTTTGAACAATGGCTTGAGGTTTAACAGGGGCTTCAATAGCCTTTTCCTATTTTTGAGCCAAAGGGAGTTCTTCCTCTGATTCCCCTACCTCAGAGTCACTCATGCTAGCTCTTGTTGGTTGACATCCTCTTCAAACTCCTTGGACCATCCATGTTTAACCTTATCCTCTTCCATCCTAGCATCCTAAATCCATTACTCAGTTTCTTGATCTATAAGTGCCTCATATGCATTGTTTGTGGCAAAGGGAAAAGTGACTCTGTCCTTCACTGGGTGACAGGGGAGTAAATAGGCCTCCTCTGAATTCTTGGACCACACCCGTGTAAGAGGGCTTGTGCTGTCGACTTGGGAGGTCTACTGCCAAAATTTGGCAACTCAGAGAGTGTAGTTTGAGTGCCTCGTAGCTCATACTCCTTCAAGGGATAGACATTCGTATTGCTCCGTGGTGGAAAGTGGACAAAAGTGACCCAAGAGATATCAACGTCGATGTTAGTATTCCAGAATTCATTTTCATGATGGTCGTTCGTATCAGTCCCCATCTCCAAGTCGAATCAATTCACTCCACATTGATGATTTTGATTGGCATCCAAGCACTTGTCCTCATTTTATAATGGCTTGGCACTTGATTTCCCTTGCACAAGTCATCGGCTCTTAGGCATCTTGACTTGCAGTAAAAGAAGGAGGGCCATATGTGCTCTTATTATCATTTGTAGCATTTGTTTACTCTAGGCTTGGTGGATCATCTTTCAAAGGAAGCACCCCAGTAGGTGCTTCAAGAGGATCATTCCCTATCTTCTACTTTGTGAATTTAAATTTTCATCATAGCTCTATTATGGAGCCTGGTGCAACCAAAACTCATCTTCCTTTCATTAAACGAGGACCATAGAGGTTTGCCAACTTATTTTTGTTTGTATTTGGTCAATCTTCTTTTATTAAATAAATCATTAGAGTTTAGATGACCAACCTATACCAAGTTGAAGTTAAGTGAGCTTTAATTGATCACATGACCTTTACTTAGTGATTTGTAATTTTGAGGTAGGTAGATTATCAAAGGAAGCCACCAATAGGAAGCTCACCTACAAGAAGAATCCAGATTATCAAAGAGCCCCTAGTAGATCTAAGGTTTGCTAGCATGAGGTGTAACATGAAAGATATAAACTGGAAACAACTCAAAACAAACAGACATATAGGAATGCACCTCATTGCATTACTAGTGTTGTACATCCCTCATATTCCAACTCTAAATCAATGATATATTTTTTCAATGCCACATCCCTAATGGAAAAGGCATGCATCAACTCCTTCAATACTTTTCATCTTTTATGAAGCTTTTTTGTTTTGCTGACTTTTGACTAAGAGGCCTTTTGCTCTATAGTGGATGGTGGTAATCATACATCAAGCTAAGATACTCTTTGTAATCCACTTGCCTTTGCCTTTTGATAGTAGATCCAAGAGAGGTTTGCTCAGCACAAAGACCCATTCCAAGCTGTGAAGAAAAGACACCACCACCTGCATGAGTTCTAGTTGGACATTAATCTACATGTAGTAGTGTAGGATCTTCCCATCAGAGGCAGGTTTCCTTGGCCTATTGAAATAGTATAGAGTGATTTGTTAATCCAACGATGGAGGGCCAACGTTTGCTTGGATGTAGCCAATCGTGGAACTATTTTTGGGGCCATTTTGGGGCCACGACACGATGCACTTCAGGGTGAATATTTGAATTTTGCATGGACCCACGCTCTCATCGAAAATTTTCCCAATGTCATGAAGGCACACTAGCATAATAATGAGATGCAATCAATTTGTTCTGAACACCGCATAGCTCGACAGATGGCATCTCTGCATTGCTTCGCATAGTGCAATCTCTGGCCTAAGCCGCCTAACCACTTATCATTGCACAGCCTCTTGCCACAGCTTTGCCCTTTGTCACTAGGCACCGCACCCATGCAAATCATTAAAATTGAAGGTTGGCTTGGAGAGACCACTGTGCTGGTTCTTGGCATAATAATTAGATGCGATCTATTATTATGAACACCACCACAACATAGAGGCCACCTGCCATCATGTAGCCTTTTGCCACATCTTTGCCCGTAGCCCATGCAAATCATAGGTTGGCTTGGAGAGATCACCGTGCTAGTTTTTGGCATATTAATGAGATATAATCTATCATTCTGAGCATCTGCCTTAGCACAATCTTTAGCCTGACGACCTATCATCGCCCATAATTCAAGGGTGTCTTGGAGAGGCCACCCTACTCGTTCTTGGAGTTATAGCTCTGTTACCTATTTTCACGTATTATAGGAGGAGGTCTATGATGACCAGTGCACTGGCAAATAGAAGGAGATCTATGACAACCACCACACTGGTTCTTGGAGTTATATATTTATGTACCAAGGAAAATGTATTCCGTTGTGCAACCAAGCAAAATGTAACTGACTATGTGGCCCTTGAGGGGTCCCCTCTAGGGGCAAGGGCCATATCGACATGCCATTTCTATCCAGTGGCATCCTAGGGATATTGTATAATGCATGTCAATATGGCCCTTGCCCCTAGGGGGGACCCCTCAAGGGCAATTTCATCAA
Organism: Dipteris shenzhenensis; assembly: GCF_047967505.1. Taxonomy (NCBI): domain Eukaryota; kingdom Viridiplantae; phylum Streptophyta; class Polypodiopsida; order Gleicheniales; family Dipteridaceae; genus Dipteris; species Dipteris shenzhenensis. The sequence continues at coordinate 10,040,617 of NC_141627.1, read as the reverse complement.
TTGCATTTTATGAAATTTTAATTATTTTTTTCTAGATGTATCTCCATGCAACCACAACGGTGGGCTGTTGAAGTTATTTTAGCACTATTTTGGTCATAAACCAAGAAAATTGTAGTCTTCTTTCCTAGTATTTTACTCCTTGTTATAGTAAATATAAATGAGGGGGGGGAAGTACAATTTATCGAGTGAAAATTGGGTAAAAGAGATTACAATGTACATCTATGTCCAATAAAGGTTATATAAAAATTAACAACTTATATTGAGCAAAAATTGAATAGAGGATCTTACATTTGTAAAAACTCGGCAATTGCCAAGAGCCTTAAAGGCCAAAAGATTACAGCTAGTGGCCATAACCATTCAAATATAAAAGTTAACAATAGTGCATACTGAGAGCCTCAAATTGAACATAAAGAAATTACATACATTTAATAAACACTCAGCAATTGATGAGAGCCTTAGAGACCAAAACATTACATCCAGTGAGCCAAAAGATCACTGTTAAGAGCCTTAGAGGCCAAAAGATTGCATCCAGCCATTGCTGAGTGCGTCCTCTAAGTAAGAGGGAATTTGTACAACTCAGTTTTCCACTAGTCTAGCTTGTTGCATTAAAATTTTTTAGGGAGCCAAAGGAGGATACGATGGAGAGGCAAAAGACCATGCACATTACTAGGACTCAGATTACGGCCTCCCCAACAAGAAGTCAAGAGTACTCTGCTTTGGAAATACTGAGGAAATACTGAGGCCTTTGTCAACATATAGGGGGAACCCATACAAAAAAGCCATGAATAGGCCTTCGGTGAGCATGTCATCTAAGGTGGTGACATGCAAATGTGTGGGGAATCGACTATGGGAATGAAGGGTCTCCATTAGTGCTAGCATTTCTACTCTAGCTGAGTGCAATGCAAGCACCTTATATGAGAAGGCAAATAATGTTGGGATCACATAGCATCGAGGGGGGGTGGTTTTAGGCATGGTAAAGATGAGTGGGTGAGCAGCAGATGAGTGACAAGAATTGGAGGAGGGTGTGTGGAGCAAAGTAGAGCAGGGACGAAAAAGAGCTAGAGGAGGGGTATGGATCAAAGTAGTAGAGCATGTGGAGCAAAGTAGCAGAGAAGGGGCAAATGAGAGCAACATAGTACAATGCCAAATGCCACGGATCTTATATATATTATAAAATTTGAGCCACCATGGTGGCTAGAGCCCGGGTTTCCATCCATATTAATTGTAGGCCACCACGGTGGAATCTTAGGTGCCACCCTAGATGGGTTGGTAATCATGAAGTAGACGCCATGTGGTGGGTGAGCAGGCCACTCTAATGGCTGGTAATTATCTGCCAGCCCGATGGAATCTTAGCACGATAGACATGGCTGATGAGAGCCACCACCATCGGGCAGTAATTACCACAAAGGTAAATCATGAAGCTCTAATCACTCATTACCATGCATGCTAGCTCTCTACTGAACATGCGAGCCCAGTGATTGGTAATTTTTACTGCACTTGTAGTGATCATGCATGCTTAAGCCCAGTGGTGGGTGACTCCTGTGGCTAGTAATTTTAACCGTCAGCTCGATGGAATCGTAGCCATGAGAGACGTGGCTGTAACCACTCATTACCATGCACTCTAGTACTCTACTTAGCATGCAAGCCCAGTGATTAGTAATTTTTACTCCACTCGTAGTGATCATGCATGCTTAAGTGTGGTGGTGGGTGAGCGATGGCTGGTAATTTTAATTGCCAGCCTAGTGGAATCATAGCCATGACAGACGTGGCTGATGAACCACCACCAATGAGTAGTAATTACCACAAAAGTAAATCATGAAACCTAATCACCTCTAATCTCTCATTACCGTGCAGTCTAGTACTCTCCTGAGCATGCAAACTCGGTGAGATTGGTAATTTACTACACTCGTAGTAGTAATCATGCATGCAAGCCTGGTGGTGGTAACTAGAAGCTGAGTAATTGTGGGCCACTGCGGTGGCTAGTAATTAACTTCCAGCTTGGTGGGTCTTAGCTGCCACCATGGACGTGGTTGGGAATCTTAGATGCCACCTCTAATCACTCATTACCATGCAAGTCAGCACTACTACCTTGAATTAATCAAAATTCATGCCAACCACCGCAGTGGCCCTCACCTTAACAGTGTAGTCGAGATATCATTTAATTCCATTCCCTTAACTGTTTTGTCTTCTATCCCTCTCAACTATTTCATTTTTTCTTGCAATTGGACTCCAAACTCAAGCCTCCACTATTCCATTTGCTTCACTGTTTCATCTTCTACCCCTCTCGACCATTTCTTTCTCCGTTGGAATCGGACTGCAAACTCAAGCCTCCACTATTCCATTTCCTCCATTGTTTCATCTTCTATCCCTCTCGACCATTTCTATCTCCCTTGCACTCTTACTGCAACTTCTATGCTCTCTCATAATGGACCCTGCACAGTCTGGGAGCTCCTCACATAATCTTTCCTCCCCCTTTGTAGCACAGTGCAAAGAGCCCCTACTCGCTTGATCTTGAAATTGTGAAATATGAGAGCTGCTCTCTCATGCTTCAAAATCCCAATTTGGATGCTCTCAAAACTTCACCAAGTTGGTACAAGAGGTGAATGTGAAGGAGGGGCAACTAGTCTGTCAAGGTCAGAAGATTACCATCAATGAAAGCGTGATTGAAAATGCTATAGGAAATTCTAGAGGCAGCTTGCAAGCACACTTTTTGAGAACCAGTGGAAGAGATAGGATATTCTAGATGTATACCCCAACGCTCAGATTAGGAAAGAGGGTGGAGTCAATATTTTGAGCTTGCGAAAAGACCTCCAAGATGTGCTCAAGAAGACAATTCACTTCTTTCCTTATACGAGAGGAACCTACAAGTTCTGGCATGTTCAAGAAGCAATAGAGCAACTGAAAGGACGTGATGTATCTTTCTCATCAAGGGAGATCTCCAAGAGCGAGTTAACCAACCTAAAGAATTCAATGGATGGAAAATCCCAATTGTCATCTCAGTCCATTGGAGTTGTGATGCACCTGATGGCATCTACCCTCAAAGGGCTCGTTTTGAGCAATATGATAAGTAGATCTCTCAGAAGGTGACTTTTCTACAAGAGAAAGCCACCGATGCAACAAAGGCAGTGTAACTTGAGAAAAGTCTTAGGGAAGGTGTAGAAGCCAAGGTAGAGGAGGCACAAGATCAAGTTGAGGCCGCTACAAAAATGGTCGACATGGAAAGACATAGAAGAGAAGATTCAGCAAAGAAGCGCATGAAGGATCTCTGAGATAGGCTCAAAAAAGTGAGAAATGATAGGGACATGGCAGACAAGGAGCTACAAAAGATGTGAAAGGATCTTGAAGATCAAAGAGCCAAAAAGGAGGGTCTTTACAAATGGCTCTGCAACATGAAGAACGCATTGAACATTGAAAAGACTAGAAGATGGAGGAGCTAGAAAGGGAGAATGCAGAAACCGGAAAGATGATGCAAGAACTACAAGAGAGCTTCAAGGCTAGGAAGGATGGGGCAGAGAGCAACCGAGGTGGAGAAGACAACGAGGCAACTCCTTAGGCTAGGAGAAGGATGCAGAGTGCAGCCATGGTGGAGCAAGTTGCAACACCCACACAGTGGAGCAATTTGCAGCAGCCACAGTGAGGGTTGTTTTTTCAAAACACTATTGGAAGTCTAAAGAGTAAACTACAAGACCCTACAAGAAGATCATGATAGATGTGTGCACGAGCTTGCTGTGGCTTTCAATAGTTATGAAAAGTAGTCCGTTGTCCTGAGAGATTTCCAAACTAGAGTGGAAGTCTTGGAAATGGCTCGTGAAGATGTTTTTGAGCAATTTAAGCAGCTTCAATAGATGCTGAGGGATTCAAATGAAACTATTGCACAGAGTGAGCATAATGTAGAGGAGATGAAGGAGAAAATCCGTGGCCTTAGGATGAGAGAGGAAGGAATCAAGAAGAAAATCCATCATGTATAGAGCAAGACTATGGTATTTGATGGCCACAATATTTAAATCGGATGCCTATCCTACTATGCAATAGGGTCCGAAATGCATGATCTGCCATATCCCCATCATAGATGACTACTGTATCCAATGGCCTGTGTGCTACCACCCTATGCATGTTGTTTTATTTGGAGTTGTTGTGCATACAAAATCTAGGGAATGCCATTTTCCATTGGCCAGGTCATGGACAGATCAGATGTGCCTACTTGCTATAGCTATCTACAACGAGAAAGTAGATGATGTAGCTCAACTTGCCATTTGGGCAAAAGATACAAAAGACAAGGATCTCAAATTGAAGAAGACCAAGATCGACGAGCTTGACTTTGCAAGGAAAAGGATTTTGAAGGGAGGAACCAGCCCCTTCAAGAAAGGAGCAAGAAGGGCCGAGCCTACAACCAAGAAGCTCTAATCAAGGAAAGAAGAAGTGGCATGAATGGAGGGGCCAGGGCCCCTATAGGAAGGAACCATTCTGGAAAGGAGCAAGGAGGGCTGAGCCTACAATCAAGGAGCTCAACAAGGAGTCCTTGAGATGTAATCTGAAGTGAAGGAGTCTGCGAGATGTAATCTATGTAATCTGTGTGTAATCTATTGAAATGTTAATCTTCTCTAGAGTTTACTTGGGCAATGTTTTCTCAGCTATGTGACTAGATAGTGTCCTTTGATCCATGCCAGTGCGGTGATAATAATGAGACAAAAGATTTCAATTTGACAAGTAATGTGAGACAAAAGATTTTGATTAGATCACTAATGTGAGAATAAAATATTTTGATTAGTCAACTAATGTGAGATGAAAGATTTTGATTAGACAACTAATGTGAGATGAAAGATTTTGATTAGACAACTAACATGAGACTAAAGAATGAGAAGGTTGGGCTCAATGAACTCAAAGATTTTGATTACCAAACTAACAAGAGACTGAAGATTGAGAAGGTCAGGCTCAATGAATTCTCTCCCTATTTAAGTGCAGTGTAGACATAACTAAGAGCCCATTATGAAATCTAGCCCCAAAACTCTGTACACCGATTCACCTACATCAAAAGTATGGCATAGCCAAATAAATTTGGAATGTTTTTGTTCTATCTGAAAACAATGTTGGATGGCGTCCTTGCAAAAATAGACTCGGAGAAGGAGGAAAATAGTTGCAAGGAGGACATGCTTTGGTGGTGGGTGTATTACTTGGAGTCGGCAAAGACGGTGAATATTAATTTCCCTGGTTATTGTTTTTCTTGCTCCTTTAAGGTACTTGTCAAGCTCATGATGTAGGTTTCTTTTGGCAAGACATAATAGAGGTGCGAAGATGTATAGAGCACAAAGACCAAGATGAAGAGGACCCCCAACAAAAGGAGGAGTTACTATGGGTGTATAAGTCGGCAGAGTCAAGCAAGCAATTGTGTAATCTGAGTGTGTGAAGAGATATGCCATTTTGCATCAGACTGGCCTAAAGAGCTAGGAGATGCTTGCTATAGAGAGGCTGATAAGATAATGGGAGTCTGGAATTTCCTTGAGCCACAAAATGTCGTATTTTGAAAAACTAAACATCTTGTAGACATTTCTTGGACTTGTGGACTTTATCATGGTGCTCGTAATACTTGATTTTGTATCGACCTGCTTCCATGTTAGTACCTAAATGTTTTAAGTAGCCTAATTTGCAGACCACGAACTCCTTTAATTTTCTTGCAATCGTGTTGGCTTCTCCTTTGCACTTCATCCACTTTCACTTCATGGAACACTCTGCGTACTACATTATTCTTAAGGCATTGTTTATGGTATGTTGAATGTGCTCCTGTGGAGAGGTTCGTTGTAAGCCATGTTATAGCATCATGGGCATCATTGAGTTTTTCTTGAGGGCATGCTAATTGGTGTTTAAACAGAGCTTGCTTAATAACAGCACCGCATCCATCATGTTCACCCTTGCCATGGCTAGACCCAAAGAAATTTCACATCATGTCTAGACCGGTCAGGGATTTGAACCTTGAGACGAAGTAGAATCCACGGATTGATTTAAATTAAGAGGAAACACCATCTGACTACACCCAATGTTGTTTTATATTTTTTTGCATGGGGATTTTCCTTTTTCAGCCATTCCCAATTCAATAGAAAAGCATGATGATGCACAAATAAGGTGTCATGTTCCCTATCATCTAAAATTTAGAAATGGTATGTGTGTTGCACAGTGACCTAGACTCATGTGAGTCAGCAACATGTAGATTGGCATCAAGTGTGGAAGAATCAAGCAAAAGATTATATGTAATATGCACAAGAATTGTTATCTGCTTGTTGTACCAATGAGCACTTTGTATCTCATCTTGTTCTTGAAATGGATAATTTTCTACAAAATCTATGACACATACAATAGTGTCATGGGGAAAATTGGCAAGGCACATCCTGAACTGCTTATCCTACTAGCTAGCTGTGAAATTGTGAAGCACATATTTTGGGATGGATTGAACCACGTGACCTACAAGCTTCCTAGGCTGGGTGCTCTTTTACGACAGTAGCCATCTCTTTTTATCGGTTCCTTCAACATTGACATTTTCAAATCTCCTTCATTTTAGAGCAACATCTTGTCTTCCCTCATTTCATTTGGACATACATTGAATGTCTTCTCCTTTAGCTTCAAAGTGCAATGCTTGCATGTGCCATGAATGCATTAAATCTTGTGCCACTCACGATCTCCCTTTGGACAAACCATTGGCTTCCATAGAGACCTTAGGCTACAAAACCTACCCTCCCTTGCAACACACAATGAGGATCCAAGTGGCCTATAGACTACGCATTCATCGGGGAGGCATGAGCATTGATCCCCATGGAGCAATGCTCCAACACAACCAGATCTCAAATCATGCATAGCTTGTTGGGCCAGGTCAAAGTCTATGTGTGTTTTGCAATAACAAACATTCATGTCTTTGAGTTTCCTGATGTACCAGGGCTTACAATGCTCAAAGATAGTTCAGCAAATCATGGTCTACAAAGTGGTCAAATCAATGAGAAAGTGCGGTCAAATCAATGAGGAAGTGGAAATTAACATTATCAACAACTTGGGGGATCATAGCATGTGAGTTCCAAATAGAAAGGATTTTTAACTCTTTTTAAAAAAAAATAATTTTTACATATAGAAGGGTACCATGTAAAGGGGATGTTCATAGATTGAATAGAAAAAAGGTGAATTTTATTCATGAATATTTCACAGATAAGAGACTTTTGAATTAGGCCTTGAACACATGTGATATAGAGGATTTACATAAAGTGAACCCCTTGAGATCGACAACAAAATCTACTATCTTTGAGCTTTTGTATGAGGTTTGTGGCCAAATCAATGACAGGGATAAATTATTTTGGTGATCATTTAGGGCTCCTCCTGAATGTCTTGTAGCTTTTAGGGATAAGATCTCAAAAAAAAAAAGGTAAAACCCTAAAAGCTCACCAAAATTTTTCTAGAACCCTAAAAGCTCACCATAGAAAGCTCACCAAAAAATCACCCTCTCACATGAGTGGGTAGATAGGGGGTGGATATAGAGTAGTGCACTAGAGCAAAGACCATAGTGCCATTTGAAGATAGAGTCTGAAACCTCCATAATCAAAGAGGATCTAAGAGAAAGAAGATTGGTGTTGACCATGCATTAGGGTCAACACATAATATTGGAATTGACTATGACCTTCAACAAAAGAAGGCTACAATGATCCACACCATCCAAGGGGGGCGACTACCCATTACATAGGAGCCAAGTACTCATCACCTAAACCAAATTCCATCCAACATCCACATCTACTAATCACGTGGAAGATGGATTTACACTACTCCTATCATCTTAATGCATACAAATCTAAACAACAATTACCATTATAACATTCTAGAAATTTTCGAGCATTGAAACTTTTGCCAAATATTCATGGATATTAGCATCAAGCAAAAATCTTACATATTGATGTATTTTCATCGATATTAGAGTCTATATCTCCATAAAGAGATAGTGTTTATCAATTACTATTAGCATTAATAACAACATAACTGTCAATGCTTGCCTCTTCACGGTTTTACCAATGCTAATATCCACATTTTTCCAAATAATAAAGGAAAAATTTAATGTAATTCTCATTGAGAAACACATTGAAAAAGGGTCAAGTTTTTATATTGAGCTAAAATATAAACAATTCTAAATTTAGCTCGGTCTATATAACCCACAACTCTCTCTTGAGATGACTAGTCTAGGTCTTTAAAAACTTTAAACAAGACCATGCAACCACATTTAGAATTTAACTCAAATCGTAACATGCAACTCTTAGAAAATCAAGTGTTATAATGAGTGACTATTTTTAAAAACTTAAAATGTAAATAGCTTTAAACATTAAAGAATAATTACATCAAAAGCACATGTAAAATTTAAGCAATACTAGCTCATACCACAACATACCACTCTCAAGAGAGATGAAAACCAGCCCAAGGTGAAAAAAAAGAAGAAGAAACTTATATCACTCACCTAAGAAAGTAGAACGAAGTTAGAAATGTGAGGGAAGGCATGTAGGAAACATGGGGAGGGCATGTATGCAGGCTGAGGACCTATTCAAGCTTAAAGAAGTAGGAATTGCAAGTGAGTGTAGGTAGGAGCCATGAGGGAGGGCGTGTATGCAGGCATAAGATCTATGTCGACCTACAAGTAGGCATCCAAATAAGAAAAACCCACTGGGTTTAAGTACATTATTCGTATGAATAAATTAGGATAATTCATTGATTAATTCGTTTTCAATCAAGGATTTCACAATTTTATTTGTTTTCTTTGAATTATTATTATTATTTTTGGCTTAAATAATACAACTCACTGAACAGAGAATCGATTGAGATCAAGATGAACATACGGCCCCATAAACTTGATAGCATGAGAGAACATTGAGTGGAGCAAAAGCACTAGAATGGTCAATCTTACATGTTTGCATGGACTATCATAAGATGTGAAAATGAGATCTACTTAGGATGACACCCAAAATGCTCTATTAAATCAAGGTTGTCATTAGAGATATATTTCCTTCTTGCCTACATCATATAAAACTATGAAATTTAAAGTCAATTGTTATTACATCTAAATAGGCCTTGTTAGACCTTATTGTCCAAGAATGATGAAAGTTGTAATGATTAGCTTGAACCTAGATAAAGTGTAAGATTGAATTATGCAAGACTTTTGTAGCAATGATCCCCACTTGCTTCACAATGGCAGCATGTCACCTTTTGAACAAACTTTAGTGAATCAATTGAAGCAACTACCAATCAAAGGGAAGACCTTGTGCTCTATTTATAAGCAGGTATAGATGTAGACATTTGTTGATGATTCAAATGCCTTTCCCATGTAGGAAGAATGGATCAAACTTGTTGAAGAGATGGATTTCTTTGTGCTAAGATTTCATGCTTCAAAGTAGCAAAGATGAATGCTATGCATTATAATTGTTTAGAGGTCAAAGAAGTGTGTACTAGTAAGTACCAATTCCAATACATAGAGCATGGAAGACACTTAGGTAGTCACCTTGAGCTTATGTGACTAGTAATTCTCAAATAAAATAATGCTCAAGAGATCTCATATCATAAATCCCTAAGGTGGCACCCTGAAATCTTGGTTTTGATACACTATTATTAAAAGATCAAAGCACTTGTTAGACCATGAAAGGGAACCTACCATAGTGGGTAGGCTAGGAAAGAAAGGAACCTAGGTACTATGGTAAGTTTCGACATTAGAATGGAAAGGCTAGGTAGGGATTTAGTACAAAAGATGTCCTTAGATATATGGCAAGCATCTTCCACCATTTCTTCAAGAAAGCCTCTAACAAGATCAAATCTTGGCCTAAAAACTATATGTGAAGGTATACAAAGGTGGAGAATTTATGCTATACAAAGGTATCCAAAGGTGGAGAAGCTATGGGTCCTAAGTTCTAACTTACGTATATTATCTTACAAATCATGCAATTCAAGCTTGCTTTGTCTTGAGATCCACCTAAATAGCCTTGACTAGGTAGGTGGTGAAAGTAGCAAATAGATGGTGGCCCATATATACTGATCAACCTTTTACAAATACAAATTGGCTAGGAGGATTGGCTCTTGACAGACATGGCATCATAGAGTATGCGGTAAAACTTGTTGTCACTACATGAAATTAAGAAGAAGAGAGACTTTATCAGTTTCTAGAGTATAGAGACCTCCAATTGCAGTAGGACAGTGGGCACTTCTATCCCACAATGCAATATGTTCTTATGAAAATCTCTTATTTAATTTCCATAACACTATGGATTAGGTATGCTATGTGTGATTTAGTGAATAAACTCGTTAGTCCTCCATCTCTCCTCAGAAGGTAAATTACCTTAGTGCTACATAGGGATCCAAACTAAAACGTGGCTCATGCAAGAAGGTTCCTACTACCCCATACACTATAGATACATGACATAGAGCATCGCAATACTTGGGGATGGTGCACAGTTTTTATCCTAGGGATAAGTTTCCTCTCATAAGATGTGTTTCACTTATGTCCATTTAGTGTTGTGGTACAAGACAAAGCAACTATAGATGCGCTTGATAGATGCGAAAAATAGCGAGCGCGTCTATAGGCACTACTAGAATAGTGAAAATATGAGCGCGTCTATTTGCACGTCTAATAGTGCATTTATTAGTGCGTCTACAGTGTGAATTAGATGTGGATTTAGACTCCTTTATAAATGCAATATAGAGAATATAGAAAGTGAGATTTTGGTGCAGGCTGATAAATGTACATCACTGCTTTCCAAACATTGCCCATGATTACCAAAGCACATAATTTTAATAAAAATATCAATGCTTTTTGGCAAACCCACATATACAAAAATTAAGTGAGGTGAGGAGAATGAGACAATATGTAAAATAGTTTTGCCAATATCAATGATGGGATATGGTTAATCTCATCCTCAATGAGATCAACCCTTGCCAAACTATCTACTTCAAAATCCAAACCAGTGTTGAGATCTACAAATATATTCAGCCCACTACTACTTGTGCTACTCATGTGCTCATTGAAATCAGCATCACCAATGGTAAGCTCTTGTCCTCACGTAGGTAATGGCCTCAATATCTGTATCTCCTATCTCATGAGCATCCTTCTCTCTTGTATCACGGTTATCATCACCTCCATGGCCATGATCATCCTCCATACGCTCCATATTGGTAAATGTACTATACATCACTTTAGAACGTGGCATAATAGGTATGCCATGCCACCACCTACTATTATCCACCATCGGTTGATAGAAAACCTAATTGAAACACAAATACAATCATGTTATTTTTCTTGCATCGAAGGTATCAAATATTTGAAAGTGAGTATTTTTATATGTGTGTCCAATACCTGTTCACATTGTTGCGGTAGTACTAGTGTGTTCTTCTTACTTTGCCAAAACTTTGTGGAGTCAATAGATACAAAGCCACTTGCATGGCATTTGATTGTTGCATTAGGGACTCTTTCCACCACGTCCTTAAACCACTTTACATCCAAAACATACACAAAGAAGCATTGAAAGTCAAGCTTAATAATATCTTAGATTATGCCACAATAATCATCCATGGCTCCATTGGCTTCCTCAAAGCTAGCAATGACGCCACAATCTTGTATGTTTCTCTTATCAATCCGTTGTGTTCAAAAATGCTTGCCCTCACACCATATAGCATTGAACATAGTACACTACACCAAGACAAAATCAATTAAATAAGCAATCTAAATTGTTGAAAGCTCCTAACTTATGCATAACATTCTATATACCGACCTTGCTCATGCATCCCCTAGCATACTCCCATTCTTCCATTGTGATATGCATCCCCTTGTCTCTCTCTGCTCTCTCCATTTTGTCAAGTAGCCAATCCACATGAATATCCTTTGGAAGTGCTCTTAGATGCTGAGGGTATGGCACACGAGATCCATGGTGTGTATGAAAGAGGGCCCTTTCTCCTTGTCTTCTTGCCTTTGCATCCTCGTATCTTGTCACCCATCTTTTCATCACATCATTATTAAGCATCCAATAAGGGTTGATATTATTAAGCAACTCCATGCCTATTACTTTGCTTTGTCCTTTCCCTTGAGGCACAATGGAGGTCATCCTTAGGTCTTCATCATCTCTCCATAGTCGTGGGAGAGAGCTATCCACATCAACAAGAAACTCAGAAATATATACAAGTGACTCTTGTACCAACCAACCCTCGGCCATGCTACCGTAGGGTCTTGCATTTTGTCTCACGAAACCCTTCAAGGTCTTCTGAAGCACTCGAGGAAGAACAACCATCTGCATGTATAGTACCGCATATAGGAATCTCAGTCACCAAATGCACTATGAGATGTAGTTAGCTTGTGAGAATAGAATGTGGAAATGTCTTGTCCACTAAACAAACCACCTCCATTGACATAACTCGAGCATTCTCAAGCGTGGTGGGATCTATTTCCTTTGAGCTCACATACCTAGAAAGGAAAAAGTACACCATATTAGCAATATGAAAACCTTGCATGGAGCATTGATACGCTTCACATTTTGTATCTTGTAATTTAGTACCTCACAAGCTCGCCCATCTTGTAAATATAGTCCTTCACATCCTTCGATGCACTATGAGATATGCTAGTAGGTAGTATGAACTGAACACATGCGGAATGGTTGATTAGTTGCTTCTAATTCACTCTCAAATTTGGAAGGAAAAGAATATTATGCACATAAAATACTTACTTGGAGCATCTTGTGCCAATCATGAGATTTCAAGCCATATAATTGGTCTACACCTCTTTTCTTGCTCTTTGTAAAGGCCCCCTTCAAACACCTCATGCATCCAGTGGGAGTATGAATTGTAGTGATAGCTCATTTCACCGCCACCATCTCTAGCTTTGATAACCTCCATGGTGCACCAGGAAAAAGAACACGCCCATTTGGCCTCTCTTGTGGCCAAGCTTCATGCATCCTTCCTGTGGTGCGTAGGTCCTCCCTTATGCCTGTGAAATCTTGTGTCCCATTCAAATATTCCCAAATGGTAGACACTAGATTCTTGAAGATATGCATGAGATCAAGCGAGTGATTAATCTTGAGGTGGGACCAATATGGTATTCGATAAAAGATGGAGTATCTAAACAAAAGCTGGTGTTAGCATGTAATCTTTATTTCCATTTAATATAGCACATAATAGTTACAAACCCTTACCGACTCATGCCAAGTGGTGGAGGAGCCTTGCCATATCTCTTGAGGTCAATAATTTATTCTCCCTTGGAAGCATTTTATACAATAGCCTACACGTGAAGACCATAAATGAGAAAAAGCATTCAAGTAATTGACCCACTAGCATAATTCACCATGCTTGTAAAATAGACTTTAAAGCTTACTTGAGTGATGTATTCAAACTTGCATTGCTCCATCCATAGATGGTCTACAAGATTAGTAACTCAAGGGAGGCACGTAGAATAGAGAATGTGCACCCCTCAAATAGTGGAGTCAATGTTGCAGTAAAAAGATTGTCCTACTCCATGCTATCATCCCTCTCTTCGGATTGATGGACATATAAATCCCACACCATATCATCAAACATCTCCTCCTCCATGGACTCATGATGTAATGGCGAAAGGCTACTATCACCATCACTCCATGCATCTGTAATAGTCCCTCCTGAATATCCCATCTCATATCGCCGATGCTTCGCCTCCTCATGACGAGCATAGGGCAACATATGCGGGTGTGGCACTACATCCTGTATCAAATTAAAAAAGGATCATATATCAAACACATAAACACCCATAGGTATCTCAATCAACCTTAACTCTTTAACACTTACCGTATTTACTATTGCATCCCATTCTTCATACTTTGAGACATGATTGAGTGTAATTCTGCATGCGTGATATATGTTTCCTTGACATCGATCACACATACATTTGATTTGTTGCTCCAACCACATTTCATGATGGTGGATATAGAGGGATTCATTCTCATCACTGGAGCTACTTGTTGAAGATGAAGACATCCTACAGATAAACAACCCAAAAAATGTGTACTTGCATGAGTTGTAAATGTCAAAACTCTGTGTAGCATCTAAAAGCGCATCTAACACCACATCTATACTGTGGAATGCATCTATAAAGACATCTAAAACATAGTATAGCCACGCTGATAGACGTGCATTTAGATGCACTTTTAGACATGTGTTTAGATGCACTTTTAGATGCGCAGATTGCGAGTTGATTTTCGAACCTACTTTTAGCACGCTTACATAGCTCTAGCCATCCACACTTGTCTCCAAGCTTCCACACTCATCTCCAGGCTTACATAGTCATCCCCAAGCATACAAGAGAAGAGGGTGAACAAGGAAGAGAAGAAAAAGAAGTAGCTTTGAAGAAGGACAAGAAGCTTCCATACCTCTATCCAAGGTAAGTCTCTTGACGGTTGGTCTTCTTTGGAAGTTACTCTCTTTGGATTCGTCCTTTGTCATATGCAGGGAAGGGATGTTTTTGGTACTAGTGTTGTTCTTTTTGGGATCGGGTGCATGTCCTTTTTAGCTTCTTTTAAAAAGACGTCTATCGAAGCGCATCTATAGATGCGTCAAACAACACGTCTAACAACGCATCTAATTTTTGGAAAAATAGACACTCGTGCCTATAGACGTATTGTTAGATACGTCTATAGATGCACTACGATAATTTTTCTGTGTGTTCTTCCCTTTCCCCTTTCCCTTCCCCTTCCTTTTTCTTCTCTTTTCCTTCCCCTTCCCCTTCCCCTTCCCCTTCTCTTTCCCTTAAGCATTCGTGAGGAAATAAGGGATTGCATGAATGATGGAAATAAGTGATTACATGAGGGCGGGTCCAAGAAAGATGAAATTTGGATTGAAGCATGAGGGCGGGATAAAGAAAGAGGACATGCATGATGGAGCATTCTTTTTCAGTTTTTTTTCTCCTCTTTGTTCCTCTCTTTTCCTCTCTCCTTTCCTCTATTTTCACCTCTCTTTCCTCCTCTATTTTCCTCTCTTTTTCTCTCTTATCTCCTCTATTTTTCTCTCTTTTTTCTCCTCTCTTTTCTCCTCAATTTTCGTCTCTTTTCCTCTCTTATCTCCTCTCTTTTTCTCTCTTTTTTCTCATCTCTTTTCCTTTTTTTCTCCTCTCTTTCCTTCTCTTTTCTCCTCTCTTTTTCTTTCTTATCTCCTCTCTTTTTTCTCCTTCTTTTTCTCTCTTTTCCTCTCTTTTCTCATCTCTTTCCTTCTCTCTTTTCTCTCTTTTATCCTCACTTTTTCTCTCTTTTTCCTTCTCTCTTTTATCCTCTCTTTTCGTCGCTTTTCCTCTCTTTTCTCCTCTCTTTTTCTCTCTTATCTCCTCTCTTTTTCTCTCTTTTTTCTCCTCTCTTTTCTTCTCTTTTCTCATCTCTTTCCTTCTCTCTTTTTCTCTCTTTTATCCTCACTTTTTCTCTTTTTCTTGCTTTTCGTTTCTTTTTCTCTCTTTTCTCTCTTATCTCCTCTCTTTTTCTCTCTTTTTTCTCCTCTCTTTCCTTCTCTCTTTTTCTCTCTTTTATCCTCACTTTTTCTCTTTTCACTTTCTCTCTTTTTCGCCTCTTTTCCTCTCTTTTCTCCTCTCTTTTTCTCTCTTATCTCCTCTCTTTTTCTCTCTTTTTTCTCCTCTCTTTTCCTCTCTTTTCTCCTCTCTTTCCTTCTCCCTTTTTCTCTCTTTTATCCTCACTTTTTCTCTTTTTACTTTCTCTCTTTTTCTCTCTTTTCTCCTTTAAATCTCTTTTATTCTCTCTTTCTCTCTCTTTTTTCTCCTCTCTTTTTACCTCTCTTTTCTCCTCTCTTTCCTTCTCTTCTCCCCTCTATCTTCTCCTCTCCTTCCTTCTCTCTTTTGTCCCACGTGATGCTTCAATAGCCTGACATTGAGCAAGCAGATACAAACTTCTGTCACTCTAATTCAAAGAATATAGGAGTCTGTAAATGCTTGCTCAATGTTAGGCTATCACTCTATTTTTTCTTTTACATGATGGAAAGAGGGCATGCTTGATGGTAATCTTCTTCTTTTCTTTTCTTCAGTTCATCATGTGGACAGGAAGCCCTTCAGCCTCACCTGATCTTCAAGATGCCATTTTTTGAGAGTTATATAACATTTTGGGCACCCTTCCACTCCTGGGGAGTTATACACATACATGACGGGTACTCTAGACACCCCCCAGGAGTCGGCAGTATAGACTCCAAACCATCCCAATCCCACACCAGCTGAGATTGCCCTAGTGGAGTCGAGACAGCCCAACACCCTACAAAGCCAAGCCCGTTCTCCCCTCCTATGGTCATAAGGCCCTTCTATCTTGTAGAGCTGCCAGCATACTCTCGTGCAATCAAGAGTCACTTCTCTAGCTATGAGGGGCCAACGTACTAGCTCGACATGACAGGACAGCAGGCATAGTAGCAGAGAGAGCAGTGGGGGATTCATGGCACAGTCCCTTGGGGGGGGTAATGGTGGGGGCCGGGATGATTCAGATGATGCAAACGTGCCAGAGGGTGATGGTATAATCTTCTATGACATCACTTAGATAGGAGGCATCTTGATGGATGCACGGGGGAAGGACATGATGGCCTTCATGCACTATGTAATTGCTAACAACTACAGAGATTGCTTTATTTACTATAAAGACCAGCTAGAAAAGTTGGTTGATGAAACCCTCGCTACTGTTCGCTTTAGGTATCCCAATCTCCCCAATGTTCAGTTCACAGATAAATGGGCTAAGTCAAAGATTGTTATGATACTTGCCAATAAAAGATTTTCGCTTAAGAGGCAGGCACTAGCTGCGATTGCCAGGAGACAGGGAGGTCAACCACCAAGGGGCCAGCCTTACAGCGCTCATAAGCGTGAGTGGAAGAAAGCAATGAAGGCAGTGAAGGTGGACCCCAGTCTGCAGCACGTGGAGGCACGAAGGATCCAAATGGAGCAATATGGAAACATGCATTTTGGAGTAGGGGGGGTTGAATCATGGGAGGCCTAATTTATAAGTATTGATCTCAAATTATATTGCATTTATATAGTTTATTAGGAGGTTGTTTCTTTGTACTAACCCCTCCTCAAATTTGTATCATCTTGCAGCTTGATATCATGGGTAGGTACCCTACTCATGTTGAGACAACCTATCACCGCCACCATTGCAGAGGAGATACATGGAGGTACTTCTATGATGACGGGTTGATTACTGAGGAGCAGTATATGCGGGCTACTGGAGCGCCCCCTAGGTATTTAAAAGTAGTTAAATAATGTCAATATTGTAAATAAAGATTTGATTTTTCATACATTAATACATGTTGTCCCTCGTTTATAGGGCCCTAGGACTGACCAAGAGGAAGAAGAGAGTGAAGAAGGGAGCGAGGACATGGAGAACTTAGATTAGTCATAGAAGTAGTACTAGCTACTCTTATTTGTACTTGAAGCCATTGGCTTGGCTTCGTGCCTCTCTTGTATATACACTTCTCTTTTTTTGTACTTGAAGCCATAGGTTGTGGCTTGGCTTCGTGCTATATGTACATACAAGCACTTTTTGGGCTATGAATTAATATACACTCCTTTTATTTTTTTGGCTTTCAATTTCCTTGAGCAACGTTCTATCAATGAATGCCTTGTGAACTAAACGTTTTGGAGTTGTAATGTTTTATTCAGAATTGTAATCATCGGCTATAGACGTGCTTGGAATTGTGCTAATTAAAATGCGGTTGGTTGTAAGAATTGAATTGCACAATGTGGAAATGGGATTCTTGTAACCACATAGCATACACAACATACACATCATTTTGTTCAACCACACGAAATTCTGCTTTTATTAAAAAAAAGATTTTATAGAGCATCTATAAGTGCGTCTATGTACGCGTCTTTCTGTTTTTATTTTATTTTTACAGAGCATCTAAAAGCATGTCTATAGGCACATCTGTCTGTTATATAGACGGGCCTATAGACACGGGTCTGTAGACGTGCAACTAGACACGTCTGTAAGTTTTTTTAAAGGTTAAAAAAATGCATCTATGTGCATGTCTGTGGATGTGGGTGCTTTGTGTTGTTGTGTGCATGGGTATGAAATGTTCTACTAGGTTCATAGAGCCTATTCTCCCCAACTATGTTGGAAGAGGATTATCAGGCTCACTAGATCCTTTTATTGTGCCTTTTATTGTTCTCTCAATGAGAAGCGAGATGCTCCTAAGTTGTAGTGAAACTATATTAGTGGAAGGAAATCCAATTTGCAAACGGGTGACCGTTTGGTTCATTTTGGGTATATATGCACTTAAAGGCCATTTTGTGGCAATCCCTCTAAGACTTTAATAAAGTCTGGCTTTCTCTTGAAAACGTAAGTGAATTGCTACCCCATGATATCTCTCCTCTATAATAAAATCGGGCGAACTTCTCTTGAAGAAATAAATTAAGCGTTATTCAATTTCCCTTTTTGAAAACATTCTGACTGTCCGATTATAGTGACGAGATATGTGAGAAGATTCTGATCACAAACATACTATTTCTTTTAGAGATTGTGGAGGAAGCTCGTCACAAATACAGACTTGCAGATTTGCTGGGCACAAATCCAGCCTTGTATGCATCTCGTCCACAAATCCCAAGCAGATTTATTCAGATTACAGTTTTCTTTGCGAGTCTATGATGGAGGGGACTCCGTAACACATCGGAATCGGGAGTAAAAGAAAGTCATGGATACTTGCACGAAGCAGGTGCGAACGCAAACGGTCCAACCGAATAGAGGATCTCATCTGGATACACCTTCAGTTTGTGGAGATGTGCTCCCCACTGGCCAGCATTGATGTCTGTTCGGGTGCTGCAATTTGTGTCCGCGGACGAAAACAAGGACACCTTGCATGTCTTCAGCGGTTCATGCTTTAAGAATTCGAAGTCTGGGACGCGTATCAAGAAGTAGCCATGAACGTCGGTGGTAGCTCTCTCGTAGAGGAATGTCTTGTAACGCCAGTCTCGACACGCAAGCTGCACTTTGGCACCTGTAAAGTTTGAGATGCTAATTTAGTTCAAACTGTAAGGCTTCTGAAGGTAGAAACACAAGAACCTGTGTTGATCCTGGATGCAATACCACAAGAACCTCGACCACGACAACCAAGCCCCAGAGTCCTGAATGTGCCCTAGTACCACGAATCATATAGGGTTCGGATCAAATTCAGGCAAACCCGCTCGTGTTCAAAAGATTATAACAACAGCAAAATTAGAACGACAACCATTTCGTTGGAACCTGATAATTTTGAGCTTAACGTAAAGACGTGCTTGGTGTCAGGAGCCAGCTAACAAATTGCAATAACACTGATCAGGCGGATTAAGAAGCGCCTGGCTTCTGTGTCTGAATCTACCGTTCTATCTAGTGATACAGTTTTGACATTTCAAAAACTTGGTGCAGCCACTCACCGGGCAGAGGTTTCCCATCTTGTAGAGAGTGTGTTCCCACGTACTTGCAGCCTTGGCAATAGACGGTTCCTTCGACTGCCAAAGCCACGGATTTGTAGGGCAGCTTGGGTCCGTGCCCACCTTCGTGCCCTTTGGGTGAGTAAGGCGTACCATGATACTCATGAGGCTCTCGATGAATAGGGTGCCCAGTCTCGTAGTGTTTGTCTGCCCATGCGAGCTGGAGGCAAGCGATGCAGGAGAGGAGAGCCAAAACGACGAAGCGTTTGAGAGAAGGAAGCTTGGAGGGTTCCATGTAAGGAAAGATTTGCAAGGGCAGGAGCGAAGAGGTGAATAATGAGGAACCAAATGTGATAATGCGAGAGTTTTATAGAGGCAGGAAGGAGAAACAGTTTGTGAGATCGTGGGGGAATGAAGTGGGGAGCACGACGTCCCCATGACTCCAACACGCCCAAAAATCTCATCTCATGGTCGCGTTTACGTGATAGATATAACGTCGTGCAAAGTCTTATCTCATAGTTAGCTGCTTAACGTGATAGATATAACACTTGCCAACACGCCCAAAAATCTCATCTCATGGTCGCGTTTACGTGATAGATATAACGTCGTGCAACGTCTTATCTCATAGTTAGCTTCTTACGTGATAGATATAACACTTGCAAAATATTATCTCACACTATTATCTCATAGTTTTCTCCTTACTCCTCAATCTCACCTTTGGCTCTTCGACGGGAGATCCTAGCCATCCCTTCTCGAGCACTTACCCCTCTCTTACATAGCTTTCCAACAATGCATGCTATTTCTAATAGGGCATTCCCACTTTGAGGTTTTAGAGTCTCTTGGGCACGCAAATTATAGCATTCATCCCCAAAAGTCACCTTCGAGTTCGGTTGGAAGGGAGCGTACATTTTTCATCCTAACTTCATGGATTTAGGTGAAGTTAGCTGGTGCAAGTGGGGAAGAGAAGATTTCGAGACATTCCAACCAATCTAATGCAATGACTACAGTGAATTTTTCTATGCTATTGCTTGAAACTTCATGCGTTGAGGCCCTCGGAGTTATATTATAGGGATGTTCCCATGAATGCCCCCCTGAATTCTTCTTATGCGTTCATTTGACGTGGGAATGTCCTCTAAGGGTGTTCATAGGCATAATCCAAAATGCATGCTATTTCTAAGGGTGCTCATGGACTACTCCAGAATGAGCATGCCCACGGATCATGGATGGGTAAGATTGCCTGCCCACGTCCATCCCGCAGCCTAGATGCGTTCAATGGGCATGTGCATACATAGTCTACAAATAACTTAAAGAGCTTCATTTTCCACCCATTCCAACTCGTAGCTCCTCTTTCTTGCCTGTAAAATAGGACATGCGCTAATAGGGGAGATTTGGGTAATGGTAAATGTGTTTGTAGGCAATGCTTCACACTAAACCAAGTCATAGATGAACCATTACTCGATTTCCATAGTAGCAGCACATAGAAACTAAGGAGTGGATGGATCTTACCATAGTGGAAGAACGAACGCTATAAAACTGACATGCAAGGTACCTCCAAAATTGTAGACAACCTCCACAATTGTGAGAACGTGCTTTTAGGATGGTTACACTCTAAGGGTGCCTACCTAAGTTCATTTGATATGGCAAACATGCCCATTGCCCAAACTTCATGGCTAGCCAATCTTGGCTGCCCATTGTGGGTTGAAGCTTTGCAATAGGGTCAATGTGTAAAACACTCTTGTGACATTGTAGGATGTAGTCTTTATTTGGTTCTCTTGTAAGGCATGACAAGTTGCATTATACCATTTGATACTTTATTTTAAGGAAAGTGAGCTAAGAATAGACATTAGCTAGTTTGTAAAGAGAGCAAACAAAGAAGAAAATGACCGAATTTAATAACAATCAAGATACCAGTCATGATTGTGCAAATCCAAATAAAAGAGCACGCTAGGAGGGAAATTCTTAAGGCAAAACGGCACACTAGAGGCTTTGATGCTATGGATTACATGAAATTCAAAGTCGTAGTCATCTTCCACATGTAGTGCATGGAAAAGAAAGCAATATAAAATTATCAATATTGATGGTAGATTTTTTCAAAGTGCATTGAATATGTATGAATTGAATATTTTCTAGATCATTCATTTTATGGTGAATCTATTGGAGGTGGTGGCCTTCACCCCTCAGCATGGTTAATTGAATAATTAAAGAGGGGGGCTTGCACGTTGTCGACACATGGCAATTTGATGGTGAACTAATCCCATATGCATTGGTGCCTCCTTGGGGGGCTTAAATATAAAAGACTTATTTGAACCCCTCTCTCTCATCCCTCCCAGGATTTTTGGAAGGAGAGAGAGGCTCCAACCTAGCTATGGGGCGGGATTGGAACCCTGCAACCAAGGTTGACACATGGCATGCTTTGCATGCCTACATGGTATCAAAGTAGGTATAAACCTGCGGACTGATTAATAGACTACATGTAGTGACAACGAATGACTATTCATGGCAGAAACTTTATTCATTAGGGGAGAATTAAGGTCTCCAAAGGGCCCCCAATTAGTGTTTCCTAATTTCAAGGGAATACTGAGGTATTTGAGAGCTGTACCAATGGGAGTGCTCCTTTTTGTGGGGCAATGCCATGTTGAGGTGGAGGGTGGGTAGGCTTGCAAACAACCCCTATTGGCTACTCCTCTTACACCGGGGACCACTCACCATCCCCCCCCCCTCAACCCATGCTTGACCCTCCTCCCAGATGCACCTCCCCCAAACAAACCTACAGGTCATTCAAGAGGCGGTGGGCCCTTCTAGGTGAAAATTTCACCCCTCTTAGCTTGTTATAGGCCCACCCCCTCCTCTTCTATAGTACGGCTCCATTCTCCTTCCATTTTTCAAACATGGGAACTCATTTGGCAGCTTCTATGCCCCCTCCTGCTCTGGTCCACTGTCTTTCTCCTTCTCCAGCACCTCCTGTAGCAGGTGCTCATTCTCTCTCCATTCCTAGCTATAGCACCTCTTACAGTAGTAGCTGCTCATCCCCCTCTACTCTTTCTCCCTCCATTCCTAGCTATAGTACCTCATATAGTGGCTGCTCATCCCCTCTACTCTTTCTCCCTCCATTCCTAGCTACAACACCTCCTGGACCAGCTGCACATCCCCCTTTGCACTTTCTCGCTCCATTCCTAGCTACAGCACCTCTTGGAGCTTCTCTCAACATTCTGTTGCACCCTCTATACCTTCTCCCTTTCTCTCCCTCTATCGGAGCTGCTCTCTCCCTCCAAGCTGCACTTTCTAGTCCACTATTGCTGATGTGACCTCTGTACAAGCATGGTGAGGAGACCATACATGTACTATGTGTCCCACAGGAGTAAAAATGCATTGGGTGAATGGGTGTCTTGCACCTACAGCTTGAATGATTGGATAGTCATGAGAGGATCTGCCAAGGGTTCACATAAGCTTCCCAAGAGCAAAAGAGGTGATCTTTTGCAGGAATGCAAGGGCCGCATCATGAAGTTCAAAATTGGGAAGAAAGGATGGCTTGCAAAGGTGCAACACATCTACATGGGGAAGGACATGCGCCTTTCTCCATCAACCAATCAATTGACAATACTATCGCATTGTAAGTCTACATTTTGTGTAAGATTTTGAAGTGTAATGAGTCAGTTTGAAATTGTATTTTGAAACAGCACCAGTGTAATGAGTCAGTTTGAAATTGTATTTTGAAATAGCACTTGTGCATGGCAGATGTATTTCCTTCAGACTTTGAGGAGTGGGAACTAGTCGAGTGCTTCTTAGGTAAGTTTACTGCCATTCATGAGGATTTAGGAAGGCAAATGCATGTTGGAGAGAAGTGCTCTGCTTTGAAACATATATATCTCTATTTGTATAATGCTAAGTACATTATTCCAAGGACGGCATTAGGCTATGGCCATCTTCAATGCATTGCAACACCACAACTTGAAGACATGGATTGCGGCATGGTGGACACAAGAATGTTCAGTGCAATCATAAGAAAAATATTGCAAAGGATGTGGGCATGGCCATGAAGTTTACATTTGGCTCTAAATGGGTAAGGTTGTCTTGGTTTGTGCCTTTGCACATTTTTTACTCAAAGAAAGGTATTAGTGATGCAGGCTAAAATGTAGGGGAGAGCTCGCAAAGATGGAGCAGTGAGAGGAAGAGAGTAGCAAGGAAGAGGGAGGAGGAGAAGCAGATCAAGGCAAGAGGAAGAGGAGGAGGAGAGTATGGTGACAGGTGTAGAAGGGAGGGAAGGAGTTGCTACAGAAGGGAGGAGGAGGGGAGAGATGCTACAGGAGGGACGAGGAGGGGAGAGATTCTACAAGAGGGATGAGCAGAGGAGAGGGAGCCTAGACGACTGGAGAAGGAGGGGAGAGGAAGGAGGGAGGAGGAGCCAGAAGGAGGAGGAGGAGGGGAGAGGGAGGAGGGAGGAGGAGTAAGAGGGAGGAGGGGAGAGGAGGAGGGAGGGGGAGGGAGGGAGAGGGAGAGGGAGGAGGAGGGAGGGAGCGAGGGAGGGAGGAGGGAAAGAGGAGGGGGAGAGAGAGAGAGAGAGAGAGAGAGAGAGAGAGAGAGAGAGAGAGAGAGAGAGAGAGAGAGAGAGAGAGAGGGAGGGAGGGAGGAAGGGAGATTCAAATTTTGAAATTCAAATTTCAAAAAGTGGCCCCCTCCCCTCATTGATGGGGGAGAGGTGGGCTCAAATGCAGGCTTAACCCACCTAGGTTGGGCTGGTTAGGCCTCATTGGCACCTCCAAGCCCTTTGCATTATCCCACTAAGCATTCCCTAATCCATTCCTTATGAGGCCCTTTTGAGATCCCAATTCTCCCCTAATGATGACGACAGTGCGGTGACTCTTGAAGGCACTTACTATGATTCGACTCCGTGTGGTCTTTGGTGGCATCTATCTGCTAGTTACAGACTAGCCTTTAGCTCCTTGAATGGACTTTGATTTATTCCATGTGGGTATTTGGTTAGCTCCCCTCTTGATTTTGTTGAGGGTCACCTTTGGTTTGGTCAAGTTGTACCTCGGGATTAGTCCACATGGGGGTGTTGGAGATGGTGGCCTTCACCCCTTGGCATGGGTAATTAAAGAATGAAAGAGGAGGGCATGTGTGTGGTCGACACGTGGCAATTTGATGGGAATCTAGTCCCACATGCATTGGTGCCTCCTTGGGGGGCTTGAATATAAATAACTTGTTTGAACCCCTCTCTCTCATACCTCTCGGGACTTTTTTGGGAGGAGAGAGAGGCTATAGCCTAGCTATGGGGTGGGATTGGGACCCCGCACCCGATGCTAACACACAGCGTGCTCTACGCACCTACAAAATCAATATCACCAAAGATAAATGTTTTAAGACCACGATACAATATATGCATAAGTATGGAATTTTATTTTCAAATCTCTTTCAAATACTTAGTTTTTTGAGGGCAATGTGTCCATCTTGAAGGTGTTGGAGCATAGTGCTATGTCCCCTCCATAGAATGCCGAGTAGTCATAGTAAAGTTACTAGACACAGTGGAAGCCCAAGTGGTTACCGGGTCAAAGGGTCTGGCTACAACTTCTATAAACAATGGTGGATCTAACAAACATGTCAATAAAAGGAGATAGCTACTAAAATTGCCAGGGAATTGAATGGCAAAGCACCAGTATTTGGTACCTTACGAGTATTTTAAACCACCTTTCTTTGAACTAGGGGAGTCTTCAAAATCTAAAGAAAAAAGTGTGGATGTAGCTCGAGCATGGGTAATATTCAAAGTGTGAAAATCAACCTTACATTTGCTGAATCGATGTAGAAAGTCTCATATTTTTGGGAATTCTTTGCACAACAAATAAGGAGTGTGAAGACCAACCAAAGGAGATTGGTTCTTTGGTTACTATCCCTGCTCATGGACAAACCTATTGTGGATGAAGATGTAGTGAAGAAGGAGACTATACCAAGTGTGGTCGTAGATGGTGGTTCAAGAGTTAATATTATTTTAATAGATATTGCAAAATGGCTCAAGTTTGAAGCATTCATTCAATCCATCTCCATTTTGAGTGCAAATAAGAGACCAATGATCAGTTGATCCCAAAGGTATGCTATAGGTTGTTATTTTTGTAGGAGGCATTTACTACACAGTAGGAGGCATTTATTGTTATTGTTATAGGTTGTTATTATCTTTGTAGGAGGCATTTACTACACAGTGAGTTTTATTGTGATTGCCATGAAGAAAAATGCCTATCCAATTTTGTTGGGCGACCTTGTCTTAAAAGTGCAAAAGTACTGCATGATTTGGGATCCGAGGAGATGATCATAGGTGGTTGTTATCTTTGTAGGAGGCATTTACTACACAGTGAGTTTTATTGTGATTGCCATGGAGAAAAATACCTATCTGATTCTGTTGGGATGACCTTGTCTTAAATGTGCAAAAGTACTGCATCATTGGGGATCCGAGGAGATGATCATCAAGACTGATGGTAAGGATGTGTGCATACCCACCAACCCTCGAAAAGTGCCAAGCAATTAGTGGCCTAAGGATTTGGAAATTGTAAATCCATTTCTAGCAAGATGTGGAGTCTTTCTTGATGGACTTGAAAATTCATCTTGTGGGTGAAATTGATGTTTTTCAAGTGGTTGTTGTTGATACCAAACAAAAACTAAGTTCTGAGTAGATTGCTAAATAGCAACATTTATTCTCAAGCAAATTCATTGAAGATATTGAAGGGTAAAGAGAACTAGCTGAGGCATCAGTCACTATCACATGACTTGGAACTGAGCAGTTAGTTCCATAACCAACTCAAGAGCTTAATCTTGGCATGAAAGGTAGGCCTACAATGGTGGCATTAAGTGCCAATCTTTCTTTCGAGAAACTTTAGGTGTTCAAAGAGATTTTTACAGAAACAAAGATGTGTTTGCATAGAATTATACTAATCTTCAAGGAGTTCCTCCTAAGTTATCTCAACATAGAATTCCTTTGGTACTAGATGGCAAACTAATCCAATAGCAAATGTATAGAATGAATCCCAATTATGCTAAGCAAGTAAAAGATTAATTAGATTAACTTCTTAGATAGGATTCATCTATGTTATTAACCACACTGATTGGTTGTTTCCCATTGTGGTAGTGCAAAAGCAAAATGATAAACTTTGAGTATGTGTGGATTACCAAAAATTGAATGCTTAGGCTATTCTTGCAGATGGGATGTTAGATCAACTGGCAGCACATGAAATATATTCATTTATGGATGGTTATAGTGGCTACAATCGAATCATTGTACCTCCACAATATGAATTTAGGACTGCATTTATTACAAAATGGAGTGCTTATGCAACTCAAGTGATGCCTTTTGGTTTGAGAAACACACCATTCACATTTCAAAAATTCAGAGTAGAGATTTTCAGAGATTATCTGATTGAGTTCATGGCCATTTTCTTGGATAATTTTTGTGTCTAATCTATAGATAAATATCATCTTTTCTTTTTAGAGAAAGTATTTTAAAGATGTAGACAAGTCGGAATTTCACTTAATCCCGCTAAGATTGTTTTCTATGTTTGAGTTGGTATTTTGCTCAAGCATGTGATTTCACAAGATGGTATTAGAACCCAACCAGATCAAATTCATGCCATTCAAAAAATGCCAAAGCCTAAGAATTTGACTCAATTACCTTATTCAGAGCTAATGGGGCTCTTGCTTGCTAAATTGGTTGGGGGAATCGGCATTGGGAGGTGTCATGGTTCCCCATCTATAATAGTGTGCACCATAGAGTGCTTGCCTTTCCCTAAGGCAGGGGCACTCATTGGAGGGGTGATTGCCATTGCATACCTCGCACCACATGTTGCCTCTCCTAGGAAACAAATGGTGGTTACTCGGTGTCTCCTTGGAGGTCCCTAACTTCCCATTGCTAGCCTAGTTGATTCAATAGGTTGGAGGCCAACTTGCTCATATCCAAGCCCTTGGGCTCGTTGTTCTCCTTCTTGGTAGGCTTCGAACTGGAAGACCTTACCGATTGTGATACCTCTAATGGAGTTGTAGTTTTGTCTTAGACAACCTTATCCATCATATTATCACTTATATTGATAGCTACCTTGCTACAAAGTCAAGCAACTTCGGGTCTACCAATCCAATGAGGAAACCTGGTAGCAATCATTCATCGCTCATCCTCTCAAGTGCTTCGCACAGAGAGAATTGAGGTGTTTTATCATGGCGATGTAATCTCGAAGGATTCCTTGTCATTCTATTTCACCTCATGTAACTGATTAATTGGGCTCCAATTATGTCCACTAGGGGGCAAACCCTACAATGAATGCTTACCACAATGCCTCCCAGTCAACTTTCTCTTTCAAGTTGAGGGCCCTATACCATTGGCCTACCTTGCCATCCAAGCTGAGGCCAAATGCATTGACCATTTCTAGAACTCCGGGAGCACCAAAGGCTTCGCATATTTTCTCGAATCGCTCCACATGGAAGACCGGATCTCCTTCCCTGAGGAATTTAGTTATCAACTTGGAGATGGCTATGGGTCGACTCCTAGAGGGATTGGTGATCCTTGCTCGAAATACAAGTGTGGCCGGGGGTGGGACGGCTCCCCTTCCTAGTGCATTCACCAGGATGCACATCGCCTCATCCGGTAGCACTGTTTGGGAAGTTGGTGGTGGCGGCATCATTGTGGGCTTGATTCCATGATGCTCTGAAACACTGAGTCCTTGCAGAAGACAATGTAAGTAACATCCCTATATCTTGCAATGGTGGTGTTCAAATCCTTTGCCTCAACGTTATTACTTGGTATGCCTTGCATATTGCTTACAACACCTTTTAAGCATCTATAGAACCGAGTCCTCTTTGCCATGTACTCATATGTAGGTCTCCTGCTCTTCATTGTTTGTGGCTTTCCATAGCCCACCCATAACTCCCTTGCCTTTATCAGGATCTCAGAAAGAGAAGAGCCTTTTTTCAACCTAAATGGAGCAGAATTCAGCCTTTTTGATTACCACTATCTAATTTTTCACCTAGTTTCAAATAACCTGCACTTGAACGATCTACATGTGGAGTACGAGTTATTTTGGCTCTCTTTCTGGGAATAGCTGTGGAACTTGAATCTGCTCCATAATCACTCCTTCTTGTTCCTGTAGTTGGAATAGTCGATGAGGTAGGTATAGTTGGAGACACTATAGTTACTACCGCATATTTTGTAGTTACTCTTGTCGGAGATAATGTAGTTATCGCCACAAATATTGGCGGTATAACTTGATGGCTACATGTTATAGATGGTGTACTTACTACTGCTGCTGCTGAAGGCAAAACACCATAACTTGGAAATGCATCCCACATTTTCTTCAATGCTTCCAAGGCACTAAGTAATTCTTGGAATCCCTTAATTGAATTTGGTAAGGGCTTCAAGAAGTGCTTGGGTGTAACTCATAACTTGTAGACCACATCATCATTCTTCCCTTTGCACACAACTTCTATCAAATGATTTTCTATAATGTTAATGGTTGAGACCATGACACCATTTCTTACTGCCTCTGGAGAATATTTCATGCTTGACACATTCTCGACAGTGATCACCAAAAAATACTTTGATTTGCGCTCCATAAAATACCAAGCATGTTCAAGATATTTAAAAGACACCTTGGAACCAAAACTTAAAGTTATAGCCTTTTGCAAAGCAATCAAAAACAAAAAATGAGAATTACAATGATTTTCAAACTCAAAATATTAAAAAATTTACAAATTAAATATTTAAATATTAATTAATTAAAAATTTAAAAGTTCAAATATATTTTTAAAAATATATTTCATTAAAATTTGAAAACTTCAAATATATTTTTATATTTCTAGACTCTATTTTTTATCTAATATTTTTTTACACAAATACTTTAATTCAAAATATTTTATAAACATAGATAAAAACTTTTAATTTAAATTTTCTAAAATTTTATTTAATTTTTTTAAAATTTTATTTTATTTATTTAAATTTATTTATTTATATATCTATATATTTAAAATTTAATTTAATTTTTCTTTAATATTTTTTTAATAAAATAAAATAATTTTTTTTAATTTTTATAATTTTTTATTTAAATTTAATTTACTTTTTAAATTTATTTAATTTAAACTATTTTTTTAATTTAATTTTATTTATTTAAATTATTTAAAATTTACTTTTTTTTGGTGTTTTTTTTTTTTGAGGCCTAAAGGGCCCCCACTTAAAGGAAGGGGTTTATCCCCTCCCCTAAGGCCCTTGCGGGTCTCCTGTTGCGCATGTAATAGGGGCGCTAAGGGGCCTAATCCCCTCCCCCCTAACCTATTCCGTGTGCAACAGGTTAGGGGAGGTTAATCCCCCCTCCTTCCTCTCACCTGCCTCTCGCCTCCCTGCTCCCCCATCCCCCACCTCCCTCTCACCCCTCGTCCCCTGCCTCCCTCCCCGCATCCCTCCTTGCCTCCCTCCCGCCTCCCCGCCTTCACCTCCCCGGTCCCGCCTCCCCGCCTTTGCCTTCGCTCTCATGCCTCCTTTTTCGCCTCCCCCCTCGCGCCATCGCCTCCCACCTCCATCCTCTCCTCCACCTCCCCGCCTCTACCTCTCCTTCCCAAAACCGGTCCCTACCTCCTCGCTCCCAAAAAAAAAAAACTTACGTCTCTTTGCTCCCAGCCTCCCCGCTCCAAAAGAAAAAGACAGAAAAAAAAGATCGAAGGGGAAGGTGAGGGAGGGAGAGGATGCATGAGAAGAGGGGAGGGGGAAGTGGGAGGAGAGGGGAAGGGAGGAAAGGGGAGGGGGAAGCAGGAGGAGAGGGAAGGGGGGGGAGGGGAAGGGAGGAGAGGGGAGGGGGAAGCGGGAGGAGAGGGGAAGCAGGGGAGCAGGAGGAGAGGGGATGGGAAGTGGGAGGAGGGAGTACCTAGGTAGGGAGGTGGTGGAGGAGCTAAAGAAGAGTTGTGAGAGAGAATAAGGAGAAGTAGTATTGTATAGGTAATGATGAGTAGCTTTTCGGGCAAGTTAGCTTTTTTACGTCAAGTCAGCTTGTTTTAGTTTTTTAGGTTCTTTTAGTTCTTTTAGGTTCACTATAAGTAGAACGTTCTTCACTCTCTCTTTCATTCAAAGTTCATTATTTCACACTCCATGCTTCTCTCCTCTCATCAACTTGTTGCAGGATTCTCAAATTTTTCAAAATGTTGCAAGAGGTGAGTTCATTTCCAATGTATTGCATATAAAAGAACTTCTAAGAATCTAGTTTTTGTAAATTTGATTTTTTCTTCAAATCTGATTCTTTTCTTAAAACGTGTTGCGTATGCAACAACTTCAAAAAATCATTTTTTGCATTAAATCTTTTTTCCCACAAATTTTCCTCTTTACCTCAAACTCTCACAACCTATTGTCACAAATTTCTCTCAAACTCAAACTCTCCGAGCCTATTGGCCACCCAATAATTTTTCAAAAAAAAAAATTACAAAACAATCTATTACAAATTTCTCTCTCAACCTCAAAACCACTCAAATCTCCCTACCTATTGCATACGCAACAACTTCAAAACAAAATTTAACCATGAATCTCTCCAAAAACTTTTCTCATAACATTTTATTAATATGAGAAATCGATTTATAATATTTTTACTCCATAATATAATAAATTTTTAGTAACTAATGTTAAAATATAATTTTGCTAAAAATATATATTGCTAATCTATAAATTAATATAAATATAATTATTATATAATTAATATATTAATATAATTATTATATAAATATATTATTAAAAAAATAAAACAATGAAATTAAGTGCTTTATATAATACTTAGTCTTTAATAGTGAATGCATTTGTAAGGTAGTTCTTAATATGAAAAATCTCTACAATATTCTTCCTGCTATTAACTAAATATTAAATTTTAGTTTCAATAAAAATATACATTATTAACTTAAAAACTAATATAAATATAATGTAATTATTGTATAAATTTAAATTAAAAAATATATATTATTAATATTATACATTAATAACATTTAAAATTATGTATATTATATAGTAATAACCTTTAAATTTTAAAAAGTAGTTAATCAAAGAATAAGGGTTTGTCTCCCTTCCTGCTACAATATTTTCGAGGTAAAAGGCATTCCTCTGCTTCCTCCATATCTACTAACATATTTATATCCAAAGGAAAACTTGGCGACTGAGCTTGTTCTAGCCAAAAGGATTCACAGTATTCAATGCTCATTAAGTTTTCTTGTCTTTCTAAAGATTGGATAAGTGCTTCAGTTGATTTAATTGTCTCCAAATTCTTAGTTGATTGCTCTCGATATTTCTGCATCATACTTTGAAGATGTTTAGTGAAGGCTTCAAAGCCCTTCATTTCATATATATCAAGTGATTTGTTTTTTGCTCGAGGGGGTCACTATGTACAAACCCTCTATATCACATGCGTTCAAGGCCTATATTTAAAATCCCTTATCTGTAAAATTTTTCATTAATAAAATGTACCCCTTTTCTATACAAATCTGTAATTTTTTTCCAAAACTATTTAAAATAGTCCCTTATGTATATTTATTTATGTAAATTTTAGAAATAAAAAATATCCTTTTGTTGAACTCACGTGATAGAGTTACATATGATGAGTGACCCCCCCGAGGTTTTTTGCAAGAACAAATCTAGTTTCCTCCAATGGAATTATTCATTGTAATAAAACATATGACTTACTCCATAAATGATCTCCATCTACTGAGTAGTGCTTCCATTGCATCACTGGAATATTGTTATGCATGTGAAACTGAAAGTAGTGTGGATTTGTGTGTCCTATTAGGGTATCATCTCCTACTTGTAAATGTGGCTGTATTAATGCTCTCCAATCTACCATCCTCTCTAGGATAGCCACTTCTTATTCTTTCTTGTGAGACCATCCAATTTTTTTCCCAATTCAAAATAGCATATCCTCCATTGTCAAAACATCCATTGACTTCAGAGGAATGCCGTTTACCTTGAAAATATTATGGCAGGGAGGGAGACAAACCCTTACCAGAGTTTATACCATCTAATGAGATTGAAGAGGGTCTATTTGTTGCAGTTTGGGCATTTAATCCAGGTTCAAAGTTGGATGACCAAGGTCACCCAATTTGGGTTGCAAACATTACTAAGATAGAAAGGGATGATAGGGAACTCCTATAACATTCACAGCTTTATGGTATGAACCAAAGCCATTGAAAAATCTCCTGAAAAAATATAAAATAAAACAACTCTATGAGGGATGCTTGCAAAAGAAACATGAATGGTTTCCAAATAATGAGGGATTAATAGAGGTGGAAGTCAGTAGCATTATTCATTGCTGGAAATCGAGGACATGAAGTTTTAAAAAGAAGCATGGATACAATGTTGAAAAATGTATCACAATCCCTGCTGATCCAAGTCATGTCCATATTAAACATCATTTGGCAAGACTTGACCCATCAAGGGCAAATATATTACATGAATTTGATGACTCTGAAGGAGATTCAGATGCATAAGATAATGTTTTGTATGCTTTTATCCATACAAATGGTGTATCTATACACCACTTATATATTGAATTCAACAAACTCTTTTTTCCAAAAAAATGGTGTATCTATACACCACTTATTTGTTGAATTCAACAAACTCTTTTCATATGGTGTCATCTTTTCACTTTATCAGTATAGTGTTAAAATTGAAGTGGAGTTAGGAGACTACTATTATTATTATTATAGTTATTGGATGGGGGGACCATGCACAAGTTTGGGAATTATAGCTTCATTGAGCCATATTTTTTTTAATTAGAGGTCACCACTTGACTTTTTAGTTTAATAAGGCCATATTTATATACAAGTGACCCATTTAGTACTCTAAAAAACCCAATTTTTGAGCTCACTAAGTGAAGTTGAATGGAGAGGATATGCTCCAAAAAAAAGTCCAAAAACTTTGAATAGTGTGTTGGCAGGTATTTTTCGTTAAGCATGGCACGAGATACCTCTCCAATATGCCTATTTTTCTCACATAAAGTGAGAAATCTACCTTGGAAATCTGAAAGCCAATATTGACAAGATATTATCCTATTGGCAAGCTCAAAATCTTGAATCCACCATCTTTTATAATATGAGCATTGGGGTATACATCTAATAAATCCTGTCTCTTCCACTACTTCTTGAAAAAGTGTACTTGCAAAATGCCTTTAGAAATTCCTAGAGCATTTTCAATCACGCTTTCATTGATGGTAATCTCCTGACCTTGATAGAATAGTTGCCCCTCCCTCACGTTCACCTCCTATACCAACCTGGTGAAGTTTTGGGGAGCATCCAAATTAGGCTTTTGAAGAGTGAGAGAGGAGCTCCCTTATGTCATGATTTCAAGATCAAGGGAGGAGGGGCTCTTGCACTCCCCTTGCACTGTGCTGCAGAGGAAAGATTGTGTGAGGAGCTTCTAGATTGTGCAGGGTCCATTACGAGAGGGGATAGAAGTTGCAAGAAGAGTGCAAGGGAGATATAAATGATCGAGAGGGATAGAAGATGAAACAATGAAGGAAATGGAATAGTGGAGGCTTGAGTTTGCAGTCCGATTGCAAGGGAGAAAGAAATGGTTGAGAGGGATAGAAGATGAAGTAGTGAAGGAAATGGAATAGTGGAGGCTTGAGATTGCAAGGGAGAATGAAACGGTCGAGAGGGATAGAAGGCAAAAGGGTTAAGGGAATGGAATAGCGGTTTGTAGCCCAACTACACTATCAAGGTGAGAGCCACCACCATGGTTGGCCCAAATTTTTATCAATTCAAGGTGATAGTACTGACTCGCATGGCAATCAATGATTAGAGATGGTGGCATCTAAGATTCCCAGCCACGTTTGTGGTGGTAGCTAAGACCCATCGGGCTAGCAGTAAATTACCAGCCACCATAGTGGCCTACAATTACTCAGGTTCCAGTTACCACCACTGGGCTTGCATGCATGATTACTACGAGTGTAGTAAATTACCAAACACTGAGCTTGCATGCTTAGGAGAGTACTAGAGTGCATGGTAATGAGGAATTAGAGTGATTAGGCTTCATGATTTACTTGTGTAGGAATTACTACCTGATGGTGGTGGCTGTGATTAGCCACATCCATCATGGCTATGATTCCACCATGCTGGCAGCAGTTAAAATTACCAACCACTGCTCACCCATCACCAAGCTTAAGCATGCATGATAACTATGAGTGCAGTAAAAAATACTAGTCATCAAGCTCACATGCTCAGTAGAGAGAACTAGAGTGCATGGTAATGAGTGATCTAGAGCTTCATGATTTACCTTTGTGGGAATCATTGCCCGATGGTGGTGGCTCTTATCATCCACTTCTGTCATGAATACGATTCCACCGCACTGGTAGTTAATTACCAGCCACCAGACTATGGTATTGACGATCGCAATAGTTAAATCAGATGCCTATCCTACTATGCAGGAGGGTCCAAAATGCATGGTCTGCCATACCCCCATCATAGATGACTGATGTATCTGATGGCCTATGTGCTACCACCCTGTGCACGTTTTTTGCTTCGGGGTGTTTGTGCATACGAAATCATTATGTAGAGAATGCCATTTTCCAAGTCATGGACAGGTCAAATTTGCCTGCCTGCTATAGCTATCTATGACAAGAAAGTAGATGCTATAGCTCAATTTGCCATTTGGGCAAAAATGCAAAAGATAAGGAGCTCAAATTGAAGAAGTCCAAGATCGAACCTGACTACTGAGGAAAAGGAGCTTGAGGGAGGAACTAGCCCCCTTGAGGAAAGGAGTAAGAAGGGCCCCCAAGAAGCACGGTGGTTGTTTGGAATATACTAAAAAGAAGCGTAGTATCAAATACGAATTCCATTTTGTAGGACAAGTGGACATATTGTTTCCTTGCAATGAGACTATATACATTTTCTTAGTACTATCTCAGTCGTCCTTGTCCACCACTCCAAGACACCTCAAGATGTGCTCATGCATGACTAAATCCAATTTGAAGACACTCTTGCCCTTCTTTTGTTGTGGCACAGGTTGCATCTAGAACTTAATAGCTCTTACAGCTAGATGAGAGTACACACATGTTTGTGGACTCTTATGTAGCAGTTCATAATTGTAGCCTCTCTTGGATGTTTTTTTCACCAAAAAGCTCTGACTACTACATCTCACGTCTCATAGGTTGTTCCCCAATTATTCTTAAATGTTTCAACCTTGAACTTAGGCTTTGTGCACTGCAACAGCAAGTATGGGTCATCTTCCGTATTCTCCCCAGAATCTGCACCAACTCTGCAAAGTTATCCCCCTCTTCCAGACAGTTAGTGAGATCATCGAAACTCTCCCCAAACTATGGTGAGATGGTTATCTCTCCATTGTTTGTCACTCCATCTAAATGTAGAGGAAAAACTTGAACTCACTCCCATGTCTTCACAGTTGCAATGTTCTCACAATCGTCATGATCCCCTATGATGCACGCACTGTAAAAACAACAAAGTTTTCTTGTTTTAATCAGTTGGTTGTTTGAAAATCCCCATATGTTGTGCAGACCATGAACTCCTTTAATTTTCTTGCAATCGTGCTTGCTTCTCCTTTGCACTTCATCCACTTTCACTTCATGGAACACTCTGCATACTATAGTATTCTTTTGTTTATTGTATATTGAATGCATGCCTATGGAGAGGTTGGTTGTAAGCCCTGTTATAGCATCATGGACATCATTGAGTTTTTCTTGATGGCATGCTAATTGGTGCTTAAATAGAGCTTGCTTAATAACAGCACTGCATCCATCATGTTCACCCTTGCCATGGCTAGACCCAAAGAAATTCCACATCATGTCTAGACCAGTCAGGGATTTGAACCTTGAGGCAAAGTAGAATCCACAGGCTGATTTAAATTGAGAGGCAGCACCATCTGACCACACCCAATGTTGTTTTATATTTTTTGCATGAGGATTTTTCTTTTTCAGCCATTCCCAATGCATTAGAAAAGCATGCTGCACAAATAAGGTGTCATGTTCCCTATCATCTGAATTATAAAAATGGTACATGCGCTGCACTAACTTGGACTCCTATGAGTCAGCAAAGCATATAGGCATCAAGCATGGAAGAATCAAGCAAATGATTGTACGTAATATGCACAAGACTTGTTATCTGCTTGTTGTACCAATGAGTGCTTTGTATCTCATCTTGTTCTTGAAAATAATATTTTTTTGCAAAATCTATGACAGATACAATAGTGTCATGGGGAAATTTGGCAAGGCACATCTTGAACTGCTTATCTTGCCAGCTGGCTATGAAATTGTGAAGCACATATTTTGGGATGGATTGAACCACGTGACGTGCAAGCTCCCTTTGCTGGGTGCTCTTATATGATAGTAGCCATCTCTTTTTATCAAATCCTTCGACATTGACATTTTCAAATCTCTTCCATTTTAGAGCAACATGGTGTCTTCCCTCATTTCATTTGGACTGACATTGAACTTTCTTTTTCTTCAACTTCAAACTGCAATGCTTGCATTTGCCACGAATGCATTCAATCCTATGCTATGCCACTCATGGTCTCCCTTTGGACAAAGTACTACCTCCCACAGAGACCTTAGGCTACAAAACCTGCCCTCCCTTGCAATGCATGATGAGGATCCAGGTGGCCTACAGATTGCACATTCATCGAGGAGGCATGGGCATTGATTCCCATGGAGCAATGCTCTAACACGACTAGATCTTAAGTCATTCATAGCTTGTTGTGGGCTAGGTCAAAGTCTATGTGTGTTTTGCAACAACAAACATTCCTATCTTTGAGTTGCCTAACGTACCAGGGCTTACAGTGCTCAAAGCTCCTTTGCCCAATTGAAATGTCTCAATTTTGATCCATAAACTTGAGATACAACTCCATCTGCTAACCCAACATGTGGGAACAATAGAACAATGAGCCCCCTTTTTGCTACTACTAAAAGAAGACAAAACACTGTCTAATTAAAGTATATAATGAAGCAAAATAATTTTCAACCACCATGCTGATTTAGGACAATCATAATTTCAATCACCAGGATGGTTTGGACACGTTTAGGACAGTCAACCATCGGGTTGGTATAGGACATGTTTGGGATAGTCATAATTTCAACCACTGAGATGGTTTCGAACATTATCACAATTTCAACCACCAGGATGGTTTAGCCTAACGGTCTCAACTTCACATATTAGACAATAACAAGTATATTGCTTTTCGTTTCTAAATTTCACCATTAGAAAATAACAATGTACTACTTTTCATTTCTAAATTTCATTATTTAACAATGGTATATGACCCTAATAGCAAGAAATTAAATTTAATTAATTTAAGTACTAAGAAACACAATAATTTCAACCACCGGACTGGTCAATAACTAATGTTTATTCAACCACGCTAGTTCAAAACAATCACATAACTGGTGATTGAGCTTAAGCAGCCATGGTTGCATGATGTTCTAACCACCGGGCTGGTTTAGTAAAATAACAATATATTGCAAAACATATTGCTGCTAATTTCTACTCAACCATGCCACCGGGATGGACAACAAATAATGTCTATTCAACCATGCTGGTTCAGGACAATTGTATAACTAGCGATTGAGCTGAACTAGCCTACGATTACATGATGTTCCAACCACCGGTCTGGTTCAGGACGATCACATTTAGTCCAAGCCTGGTTTAAGAAATGAAACAAGTAAACTATCCCAAAGCTCAATCATAAGTAACCACTAGGCTGGTTTAGGTACCACTGACCTACGTTATATCTACCATGTGTATGATGTGCTCCTGAAACACCTTGCATCCTATCCACTTCTTATAAATGTCCTTTCTATTTGGAGAAACTCTTGTATTTTCATGCCAAAACGTCGTCACTGTAGTAATGACTTATGCACTTAGGTTATCTCTCCTTTTCTTATGTTCTTTTGAAGCCCACAGACTTCTCGGATTAGGATAATCATGCATTGCTTCTACTATACATTTAACCACTGGAGCCACGTTGGTCCTTCTTATTGACAACATCTTCAACATTGTGTGCCCAAGCCATTTCCACTTTGTTTTAGGGGACACCAACATAGCTAATGCCGCCCCCTCTTTGCAGCTACTGTTATGGATAAAATTGTCTAAGGAAAAAGGCATTAATATGTATGTGTGTTTGTATATGTGGCAATAGTATAATCAAATATGGTGTGCATAGGGCCCAAGGTTGAGGTGGCAAGGCATGACCATGTGCCACCCTTCCATGTAAGAGGACCCATAAGGTGTGTTGTACATAATCCATAATAGTAATATTATAAAATGCAAGGTGGCATGGCTCCTCCATGTGCCACCCCTCCACCTAGGATGCAATAATTGAGATAAGGCTCAAAGTCCAAGGGAGAAGCAATATAAAATGGGTGGAGATGGCTATTATATTGAGTTATTCCCTCCATATGGGATAGGCCCATGTGGGGGAGGTTTAGAAGGACAAAGAGAGCTAGTTAAATAATGGGGAAAGTAGGACGAGGTGGCAAGATTCCTTGTGCCAACCCTCCACTTGTCCTCCTAGAGGTTTGAACCTATTATAAAATTGGAAGAGACCTAGGAAGTATCATAGACTTGAGATAAGGGGCTTGATTTATGCGGAAAATTGAGGCAAAGGGTTGTCGCATACAATTGAGAGTGCGTACCCACCTAGCCCACATGGGAGACTTTTCCACACACACCATGCATGTGGGAGGATACATTAATGTGGAGAGACCCCCTCTTTTGGCTATAAAATGAAGGGGCAATTCCTTGATGGGACACGCTCATACAACATCACTCATAAAACATCTACAGGTCACACCCCTTTTGAGTTGGTGTATGGTACTGAGGCAGTTTTACCACTTGAGATAGAGATTCCAGCCTTGAGATTGGCGCAAGAACAGAGGATGACAGAAGATGAACATGTAGAGGCCAGATTGGTACAACTTGAGAAGTTAGATGAGACCCGACGCCTTGCACTACATCAAACAGAGATCCAAAAGAATCGACAAAAGGCCCGATTGGATGCTAAGATTCGCAAGGGATGGGTAAGACACTTTGCTAAGGGGGATGTTGTGCTATGCTTTGATAACAGATTGGACCACCAAATGGATAAGAAGTTTCTGCCACTGTGGGCTGGTCCATACAAAGTCATCAAAGAACGTAGCAATGGGTCTGTACAAGTTCAGGAGCTGCATGAACCATATGGCAAGAAGGTGATCAACAAGCGCTACCTCAAGCCTTTCTTTGTGCGTGATGGTCCCAGGCATGGAAATGCGGTGCATTCCCTGCCTGGGGGGGGGAACTATTATGGATAAAATTGTCTAAGGAAAAAGGCATTAATATGTATGTGTGTTTGTATATGTGGCAATAGTATAATCAAATATGGTGTGCATAGGGCCCAAGGTTGAGGTGGCAAGGCATGACCATGTGCCACCCTTCCATGTAAGAGGACCCATAAGGTGTGTTGTACATAATCCATAATAGTAATATTATAAAATGCAAGGTGGCATGGCTCCTCCATGTGCCACCCCTCCACCTAGGATGCAATAATTGAGATAAGGCTCAAAGTCCAAGGGAGAAGCAATATAAAATGGGTGGAGATGGCTATTATATTGAGTTATTCCCTCCATATGGGATAGGCCCATGTGGGGGAGGTTTAGAAGGACAAAGAGAGCTAGTTAAATAATGGGGAAAGTAGGACGAGGTGGCAAGATTCCTTGTGCCAACCCTCCACTTGTCCTCCTAGAGGTTTGAACCTATTATAAAATTGGAAGAGACCTAGGAAGTATCATAGACTTGAGATAAGGGGCTTGATTTATGCGGAAAATTGAGGCAAAGGGTTGTCGCATACAATTGAGAGTGCGTACCCACCTAGCCCACATGGGAGACTTTTCCACACACACCATGCATGTGGGAGGATACATTAATGTGGAGAGACCCCCTCTTTTGGCTATAAAAGGAAGGGGCAATTCCTTGATGGGACACGCTCATTCTTGTAAAGCCACCTAGCTAGTATTTTGATATTTCCCTCTCATCCCTCCTTTCCAATAAAGTATGGTTCACTTCCCTTGATGTCTACATCTCAACATTCCTCTTCCTATCATGTACTTGCTTCTCTTCCCACTCTCCCTTTCCCCTTGTGTCATAGTCTCCCTTTTCCTTCCCTCCACTTCTAATTCCTTATTCACCCTTATGACATCCCTTCGCCCTCGTGATCTCCTTTTCTCTATGGCCTTTGAGTGTCGCCATACTTAGTCTCTAGCCTTTGGTCTCGGTTTCTTTTCCGGCTAAAACTACTTGATCTAAGCTTTGCAACCCTTTCACTTTCTGTAGGCCATTTCTCAAGTTTGAGAGCATCGCCTCTTGGGCGTGCATCTCTCGAGGTGTTGGTAGGGTTATTACCCTATGAACTTTAGGGTGTATAAGGCTTGTGAAGACTCGAGACTGGTAATCACTTGAATGGCCACATATTGCTGCCTCGAATGCTCCCACCAATCATGACACCACACCTCGTGTTCTTCACTCTTGGGCAATGATCGAATGTGTGCATCTGCAACCGTTTGACCACCATGCACTAGCCCCAATAGTTTGGATTCCATATTTTCAATCCATTTTGGTTTTCAACAAATTAAAAAAAAAGTTATTGAGCATGTCCTCAAATGGGTATGCATCACTTTAGCACAACATTGGAGGCCCGTTAACCCATGCATAATGTTCTTATTTAGGTGTGTCCTTGGGTTGAGGAGAAGCTCACGTAGTGTACTTTTAAATGATTACTTGGTTGCATGTATGTATAGAATAAAATTTTAATGTTTTTAAATAAATTACTATATCCTATAGTCTTCAGGATGCATGCTTCACATGCAACATAGCACTTGTAATGCTTTAATGGTCTCGTTCCAAATCCTTATTCCATAATTTTTTGCTCTCATGTTCAAGTTTAAAAACTTGAAGAAAAAGTTTGCCGAATCCTGTTGAGCAATGCATAAGTTATGGGTTATGCAAAATACCTATATACAGAAAAGTCCATGAACCTCACCAAAAATGGCTACACCCAAGCAAATAATAATCTGATCTTTTGGTGTAACTTAACTGTGTCTTAACTGTCACGCTAAATTTTATAATTTTGATTTTATTTCATTCAAAAAACTCTTA
Source organism: Dipteris shenzhenensis (assembly GCF_047967505.1). NCBI lineage: Eukaryota > Viridiplantae > Streptophyta > Polypodiopsida > Gleicheniales > Dipteridaceae > Dipteris > Dipteris shenzhenensis. The sequence continues at coordinate 9,999,114 of NC_141627.1, read as the reverse complement.
ATATTTGCTTATCTGTGTTTTGAATAATGGGGTTTTTGTGTTTGTGGGATTTTTTCTTAAATTTTATCCAAAACTAGTCCAAAAGTACTTATAAAAATAATTTTTTGAGAACCAAGCTCAAAAGGCCCAAAACCTCTAGCAATGGACTACAAACATGGGTAGCTATATAATAAGAGGAAAGAATGGGTGGACATAATTCCATACAAAAGCTAGGGAAGAAGGGAACCCAACTACATCACCCAATAAATAATGGTGGAAATGGTCTCGAAGACAGAACTGGTCCCGAGCCTAGCACTCCTTGGCAGCATGCAAGCACTCACCTCCTAGTACTCCTTATGGAAGCGTGCAAGCTTGAACCAAACTCTCCTCCATGGGTTGTCCCATTAGTAGTGAGCTATGACGGTTTTGCATTGAAATTAGGAGCACGGTATGTGCCAAAAATATAATCCCATAAAACTAAGGAATTTCCAAAGTTATACTTCATCGATTTGTGGTGCACGAAATGATGCCCTGGACCATTCAGTGGAAACCATTCCTGAAAAGGAACACGAGTGTGACCAAGGATGACGTTCATACCGTTGTAAGAAATTATAGCCATGAATGTTAGGTAGTGGGTTGGCACTAAAAACATTATAAGGGCATAAGGAAAAGAGTCGAAAACTTCCTCAGCCGGATGAACTGCAAAACCTGCGTAGAATGAAAAACCAGAATTTAGACCAGGACAAAACCGTATTTGGGAATCTAGAAATTTTGAACGCTGTAAGTTGTAGGAATGGAAGATGGAGAATGACTCACCCAAGAATGGTGAGATGGCTTGAGAACTGTCATAACCATGGTGGTGTCGGTGAACGAAAACATAGAATGGTTTGTAAGCGTGGAGAAGCCTGTGCTGCCAGTAAATAATTAACTCTACCACCAGCAAGTATACGAGAGACCAGCAGATCCACTTTATGATACCCATGTCACTAATCGAAGGATAGCATTTGGTCCAGCCTTTCATGATGGTATAATCCACGAACGTTGGTACCAGTGTGCCAAAAGGTGCGGCAAATAATGCCATACCAATCTGGCCGATCATCGTGCGTACAGAGGGAATCCCTGGCCAGCGTACACGTAAAATTCAGGATCTTAGATGCTGACGACGTAAACCTTACACACAACCTAAAATCTGGCGAATAGCAGGCGGCGTTGTTTAGAAGGTAACGTAAAGGCAATGGTGTGATGAAACGTGAATCGCGTCATTAAAATGCCGGCTGCAGCGTAGAAACGGTGAATCAATTGCTAGCGACTACCTACAACACAATATATATTCGTGGAGCAGACCGATTTCGCTTCCAAACAGAAATTTTCTCCGATATAAGCCAGCAGACATGAAACCAATTCTCTATTCACTTCTCTATTCACCTGCGGTGCAATACGCCTGCCTCTTCAAGACGTAGAGATACGAGCAGCAAAGCCCACAAACGGAAAAGTACAAAAGGATGACACCGATGTAGTTGCGAAGATAGGTCTGAGCGATGACGGGCATGCGCCCCCGGATCTGCTGCGGGATGAAAGGACCCAAGACGAAGTCGTTGTAGAGACTTTGCTGGTCGTGGAGGACATGCAAACGGTCAGCTGCACTGTGAAGTGCTGGGGATGCGACGAGTGAGGAGAGCGACGAAGAAGAGGCAGAGGAGAAAGTAGAGATTGATGCGAAAGCCAACATGATAGCGAGAAGGCAAGAAGCCATAGCTGTAGAGAATGCAGGACAGCCAAAGCTTTGACGACGCTTACGAGCATTAGAGAAGACGGAGCTCAAATCTGGGCCTGCAATATGGCGGAAAGAAACAATCTTTGGGTGATAAAAAACCATTGTTTGGGTGGAAGATCCAAAGCTGACATCCGAAAGACGCCTTACAACCATGGACCCTCACATGTCGGGGTTCACGCCCTGTTTGATTCAAACATTAGGACTGAGCGATTTAAGATTAATGAGATTAAAGATCTAGGCCTAGGGGCTTTCCTAGGCCTAGTCATTCACTAACGGATGCAAATGGATTGCTCATGAAAGGGCTTTTGTCAATGTGGCATCATACGGAGGATCCAAATGGCAAGCATTGGGCTAGGTGAGAGACTTTTAGAGAGCATCCAAAAGAAACAAGGCTTTGAGATAAGAAGGCACCTGAGATTCAGAGAGAAGATAAAGAACTCCAAGAGAAGCCCATGAATTCATCACTGGTTGGCAAGCAATTGAGATGCCCTCTTTGTAATAGTCTTCAAGCATCAGCTTGCGTATCCCCATCTAAAGCATGCCCAATTATGGGTCCAAATTTATCATTTAGGTTTGCATTCCACAATGTCTCCACAAGACTCCAATTGTTTCTTACAAAATCACTATCAAAATGATTGCATATGCAATGCACAACCAATGCTAGTCGTGGAAGAAGATCATTTAGAAGAATATTAACAATCAAAAGTCTAGCGTAATGACCTATGACATGATTTTGAAAGGCATTTATAATGTTGGAGTATCCTTGGCAGCCTTCACCAACAACAATTAAGCCATTTGAGAGCAATGATGATGTTCTCCTTTCCTTCCACAAAACCCGATAATTGTGTCATCTTTTGCATTCCATCTACATAAAGAAATTATCAAGTTTAATATTCTCCCAATATTCTAACACTTTTCAATTACAAGTCTCTTGACTATAGAGAAAAAAGTAATATTAATAGAAAGTTGAAAATACCTTATATGACGCTTAATGGTTGTCTCATCTTCCACTATTATAACTGGCACTATCTTACTTTGCATCCACATAGATCTTTCCAATAGCATCAAATATGTATTCCTGCTCACCACAAATAAATTCAATTGTCTTTCTTCATTGCCTTTTGGTGGTAGATAAAGATGGGCCTCCAAGGTAAAAAGTCATGTAGACGTGGACCACCCCATAGCTTAATAACTTCATATAGGGTTTTTGTAGACTCACTAAACCTTTTCCCTTGCTTTGATTGCAACATGTTTTGTGCCACCTCTTAAGAGAAAACCCATCAGGCTAATTTTCCACCAAACTTTCCTTGTCTTTGAGCTTCAACCATGTTATTATAGAAACGGAAGTCCTAATTATGACTAACAACATTATGATTTTTTATGTTGCCCACCATAACTTTCTTTTTTCCTTCATTCAAACTTTTCCTACACTCAAAAGTAGCATTTTTTGGCTCTTCAATTGTGAGATAATCTACCCGTCTTCCTTTGCCTCTTTTTGTAGCTCCTCTTTTCTCAATGGAAAGGCCCTCTCTATAGAATCTCATATGAAAATCAGAACAACTTGAAATTTTATTACAACATTCACATGAGAAACCTTGAAAAGGAACTCCAGTACTTGATATACAAAGACAATCTATGTGCTTGAAGCATCCTTCTACCTTGTATTCCATAGTCCCATCATGTAAAGTAGCCTTTGTGTATGGCTCACAAGACCATTCATGCCCCATCTTTTGATCCACTATTAAAAATGACTTAATATTAATTTCACAGCGTTTGACTTGAACATTATGTTGCCACAATTCCCAACATAACAAATTTGAATTTGACAATGAAGGTAACAGTAGTGAATCAACTAAGGGAGTGGAAAGAGCTTCTATCTCACCACATTTTTGTTGTAACACTTTAAACTCCTTTGTTGATACAAGGAATCTTCCCAATGACATTTATCATGGATCTTTGTCAAAGTGTTTCTTAGGTCAGCCAATAACCCTTGATAATACTGGATAATGCTCCATTAATTTCTTGTTGCAAGAAGTGATGTGAACTTTTCCTTTGATATGATCTGATAAAATGGTTTGTAGATTTGAACCTTGAGGACATAAAGACAACCATTTTCCATCATATATACACATCACTCTTACAACATTTTTATCCTTGTAGTCATTCAAAGTTGCTTCAATAATCTCAAACTTTGCTCCTACAATAGATTCATGTCCAAGTTTGAGATGAAAAAAATCAATTAAGAGCATTTACATCAACCGTTTCATCTTGAGCCAAATTTTAGAAGAAGCTTTTGTTGGTCCTATTTAGGAAAACTCAAAGCAAAAGAAAAATTATTTTCACACTGTAGAATTAAAACATAAGCTCTTTTTTTTCTAATGGAGATTACCTTCATGAGAATTATTGAAAGCATGCATTCCCTCAATGTCATCAAGAATTATTCTTGCATCATCAACATCATCTTGAGATGCCTTTATGCTACCTTTCTGAAGAGATGCATCTTCAATCTTCAATCCTCAATCCTCGATTTGCAACATATATTTTGTGATGTTTTTGGATTTCTAGAATATGGGTTCTCAAGAAGTTGGATAAGCAATGATAAGCTGATTGCTTACCTTCAATGGATCCTAATCCATAAGGAATTCCACATTCATCACACCATACTCAAATTTTAGGCTTGCCATCAAGATCCTCTGTAAAGAGTTGAAACTTATAATCTCTGGGTGTCTTGTGTTGACTCAACTTTTTACAAATTTTATCACACTGACTCTCCCAATCTTGGAGAGTAGACTTTGCTAATAGTTTACATGTCACCTACCAATATTTCAAGGGAGATTTTCAAATCCTTCATCAACATTCACATTAGAGGCTTATTCATGAACCGATTCTGATGTTCTACAACAAACACATTTTGATGGTATGAGCTCATGGACAATTGTACTCACAGCTATCTTTATACTTACTCACCTATCCTCTTCTACATTCCAATGTTCTTCTTGTGTTGCATTTAGTATGCAATCTTCATCATTGTTATCACCCTTGATAACAAAATGGAAAGGAACATCAATGATTCCATCTTGCATAATCTCCGAATGTATCATGTTGTAGGTAGGGTCACCGAGCAGTCTAACTTATCCCAAAAGCTTCTTTTCAGATGATCCATAATCAAACACCTTTATGCAAGCCTTTGAAGCCATGAAATGATAAATAGTGTACCTAATCAAAATAAAACAAATAAAATAAATAAACTCATAACTTTTAAATTACAAAGGTATGGAGGCATCTAAATCATTAAAAAAAGGGGTAGATTTGATGCCCACTACATTAGATCCATGGCCAAACAAATTGAACAATTGTCTCTAACATTGTTATGGATGGCATTAAAATAGTTTATGTCTGATGTTCTACAACAAACACGTTTTGATGGTATGACCTCATGGACAATTGTACTCAAAGCCCTCTTTATACCTATGCACCTATCCTCTTCTACATTCCAACGTTCTTCTTGTGTTGCATTTAGTTATGCAATCTTCATCATCGTTATCACCCTTGATAACAAAATGGAAAGGAACATCAATGATTCCATCTTGCATAATCTCCGAATGTATCATGTTGTAGGTAGGGTCACCGAGCAATCTAACTTATCCCAAAAGCTTCTTTTCATATGATCCATAATCAAACACCTTTATGCAAGCCTTTGAAGCCATGAAATGATAAATAGTGTACCTAATCAAAATAAAACAAATAAAATAAATAAACTCATAACTTTTCAATTACAAAGGGTATGGAGGCATCTAAATCATTAAAAAAAGGGGTAAATTTGATGCCCACTACATTAGATCCATGGCCAAAGAAATTGAACAATTGTCTCTAAGATTGTTATGGATGGCATTAAAATAGTTTATGTTTATTTCAAATGCAAAATATCCATATCAAATTAGCTAATCATCAAAGATATATGGATTTATTTTAGTGTATATTTATTATACTCTAAACAACTTTTATGCTAATATTTGTGCAAGAGAATTGGGGGATAAACGGCAAATCATTTTTTATATTTTTGAGCATGGTTAAGATTGGTCATCATAGTACATAGCTAGGGAGGGAACTAGTCATCACAATAGCCATCAGTCAAGTAGTTGTATATCCCCACTAAAAAAATATTTGTTTCAAAATGTAATTCTTTCATGGATCAATATTAAACTCGCTTTCAAATAATTCTTACATTTGTAATACGTTATGAATCAAATCTATGAGGCAAATATAGTACAAAACATACACATCCTTTTAAAAAACATATTAATGAGTCTTTAGAAGGAAATAATAAGAAACAATTAACATATTCTAGGAATACATAAATGGACATGTACGTAAACATTTTGCTAGGGGAATTGCAGACCATGCCAAGATGTCAGAGTGCTCAAGAGGCTAGATTTCTTAGAGACTACACATTATATGACTAACTCTCGTAAACATTCTGCTAGGGGAATTGCAGACCGTACCAAGATGCCAGAGTGCTCCTGATGAGGCTAGATTGCTTAGAGATTACACATTATGAGGCTAGATTGCTTAGAGATTACACATTATGAGGCTAGATTGCTGAGAGACTACACATTATATGACTAACTCTCTTAAACATTCTGCCAGGGGAATTGCAGACTGTGCCAAGATGCCGAAGTACTCCTGAGGCTAGATTGCCTAGAGACTACACATTCTGAGGCTAGATTGCTAAGAGACTACACATTATATGACTAACGCTCATAAACACTCTCCTAGGGGAATTGTAGACCATGCTAAGATGCCAGAGTGCTAGGCTAGATTGCTGAGAGACTATACATTATATGACTAAATCTCATAAAGAGTCTCCCAAGGGAATTGCAGACCTAGGCCTAATCATTCACTAATGGATGCAAATGGATTGCTCATGAAAGGGCTTTTGTCAATGTGGCATCATAGGGGAGGATCCAAATGGCAAGCATTGGGCTAGGTGAGAGAATTCCTAGAGAGCATCCAAAAGAGACAAGGCCATGAGATAAGAAGGCACATGACGATTCGGGGAGAGAAGATAAGAACTCCTAGAGAAGCCCATGAATTCATGGCTGGGTGGCAAGCAATTGAGATGCCCTCTTTGTCTATAGTTTATCACATTGGTATTAGAGCTACAGGTTTAATTTTGGGAAATTTTGCAATTTACGTTGCGGCATCCTAGTTTTATTGAACAATTGTTTGAATTGTAATAGCCCATTTGTGGGTGTGAGCCGTGCAGTTGGTCGTGCATCTCCAGAATCGGATGTGGATCATACTACACTGGCATCCTAATTGATATGGTTGGGTATTGAAGATTTGTTATGGTTGATGCTCGACAACTCCAATCCAAGCTATGTTTACCGGTAGTGGAGTACCGTACTTATTGCTACTTTTCCTCATCATTTTCCTCAAGAAAATCTTAAAAGGAATAAGAGAATCTCGATGTCATACCCTATGTTCTATGTCACTGGATCACAGGAAGTTTTTCTCTTCGTTTATGAATGCACGAGTCTAAACCAAAAGAATATGGGACAGAAGCTGCCAATGGGGGATGTCCTACTTGTAAAAGTTATTGGTTTATGGTACCTTGTACTTTTGGGACACATTACAATGTGCATTGGTGGGGGGATTACAAAATAGGTAGTGGCTTATGATAATGTGTAATAGCCCACATGCTTGCGAGATTTTTTTTGAAGTGTAATCATTATCTATGGGAGGGACCCAATTTTCATCAATGACTAGAGTTTTACTAGCCACCATGTCAACAAAGACTCCTTAACTACACATGTAATGCTAGCAACATTATTTCTATTGTGTGGTGGTATCATGCCACATGGACTTAATAACTAAGAGAACATTAGGAAAACAGGGAGCTCATTTTGGGGCCATGTAAGAAATTCACTATTTTCTCTTTTATCTCTCTTCTAAAATGTGGAGAAAGCAATAAGATACGAATATATGTCAGTTCAGGACTACAAGTGTGTCAGTACAGGGAGGAATAAAGAAGTCCTTTTAAATAATTGAGAAGATACTGCATTAAACTCTCTTTATAGATTCTCTCTCCTTATAGATTCTGCATCTCTTTCGACAACGTTCCGACGGCATCTCATAAAGAACCCAGCACTAATCTGTTCTTTTTCAAATATTTGAATGGTTACCGCGAAGGATTAACTATGAGTTTTATAAAAAGTAGATGAGATGAAGATATCCTTACAAAATGGATGCGTGCAACCATACTGCTGAAGAAGAACCTCAAAAGAAATAACTACACCATTTGCACATTGATTTGGAAGAACAATATGCACCACTACAGAAAAGAGAAAAGGTTTTGCTTGTAAATGCTAAGCGAAAGGAAAGCATGAGAAGAGAAGACTCCTAGCATATCGACTTATGGTGCAATGGACAGATTTACCCAAAATGCCCGTTGAGAAATTTGAGCCCTCCATTTTCTAATTTGACAATGCTATTGAGGTTTGTGGGTGATGGGAATAATGGATTGTATGGATATATTTCGACTCACATTCAACTGTGGAAATGTACAAGACATTGTATGTTCGAGAAAGAATGGAGAAGGCGCAAGAAATGTCGATAAATTCAGACTTGAAAGAGCAGCTGCAAAGGGAAATCGAAGAGTATTCAAAGACAAAGAATGAGCTAGGAAGAGCAAGAATGAAGAGAACGGTACTTGGAGATAGACAATGAAGCAAGAGAATTCAAAACATTGCAGAGTTGAAAGCTGGCACTGGAGGATGTAAGCATAGAGTACAGAAAGCGAGGTAAGAGCACATCTTGTTTAGCCATTGTATTTGTATATGCGTGCCTTTCTTGCAAGAAAATATGTGATATTGAAAAGTGTACTTGTTGCAGGGAAATTTTGAGACCTCAGAAAGAAAATGTTGATCCTAATTTAATTCCCGTCAAACAAATGAAGGGTTTAGTCTCCACTATTGTTGCAAAGAACATGATTGAGGGAAAGAAGTTTAAGAAGATAAAACATGAAGTTCTTGAATACTTTGTATCGGAAAGTAAAGCTGATTGACAAAAATTCAAGAGGCTCTTGATGTGAGCCGAGTGAGCAGAAAAGGATATGCTTCAATTTTTAAAGTTGTGTCATCAACATTAAAACATCAACGGATAAAACATGAGTTGTTACCAACACCAGTGCAAGTGTGGAAGGAACGAGGTCATGGGAAGTAGCAAGCTAAAAGTGTCCACTTTTTGTTCACTCCCCAATCCTTAGGAGGTGGAAAAACAAGCTTTTTAGCACACAAAAATGCAAATCTTACCTACTTCCCTATGGATCTAGTCTTTGAAGTCTTCTGACACAACATCACACTTGCTATTGTGCACACAATCGTATAGTCTGATCGAAAATTCGATGCACACACAAAAAATTTCTTTGTGTCACACGGCATGGTTCCAGGGTGGTCACACGTTTGTCACGAACAGAGAGTGTCATATTAAATTCTAAATTTCTCACTCATTTTAGATTAAATGTTATTGAAACTTTGTAAGTGGTCTCTTTGCATTATGTAGAGCTTAACTTGATTTATTGGTAATTTTTTGAATGATTTATCTAATTATAAATAATTATTTATAATAAATAAAGTCATAAAATACATGCATTTTAGTAGCACACCACATTTTTTTAGTATTTTGAATAATTAAGCAAATCCAATTCGGTGGAAGGTTAGTAGGCACATAAGGGTGTGTGGTTGAATCATCAAATCCCAAATCCAACGGTTAGATTTAGGAAGATTGAAGTTTAATTTTTACTTTTACTCCTTAAAGGATCAAAAAAGAATATTAAAAATAAATCTAGTAATTCTCAAACATAACCAAACATTTCAAAAATGTCAATATTTTTAGTCCTCTGCATGATGAATAAGAGGAAAAAATTTTGGTTAAATTTGAGTAAGGGAAACATACGATATGGCCTCCAACAATTAAATCTCCCTTTTGTGGGGGAAAAAGGGCCACCCAAGCCTAATACCAAGATAAGGTAGGCTTGGTATTAGGCTTGGTGAGGTAGGCTAGGAGCATCACTGACCCTAGTGGCAAGCCTTTGGAGTCTGCATGCTGCCCAGGTGGAAGGCTGAGTCATCAAAACCATGCCATGTTGTTAGACCACGTGGTGCCATCTCATCAAGGAGATGTGACATCACTCCTTGCCATGTCACCTTACATTGCCACACGTGCTGCCACATGTGCCACCTCATCATTCCACATCATGAGCCATGTGATCACACAATGCCACCTTGGCATACCTCCTCAACCTTGCCACGTCACCAATCCCTCCACCTCAATTTGCCATGTCAATCTACCACCTCATGAATGCCAACTCATCATGCGACATCACCTTTCAATGTCATGGAAGAGACTATATTACCACATCATGACCATGCAGGAAGAGACTATATTACCACATCATGACCATGCATGGTGCCACATCAGCCAGATGTATACACATGACGATGTGCAAGGCATACAATACCTCGATCGAGGTATATGACCTGGGTGAGGCATACAATACCTCCATCAAGGTATATGACCGAGGACACCTAGGGATACCTCGATCGAGGTTCATACATGCGTAATGCACTGAATACCTCGATCGAGGTATAAGGTCTGATCGAGGTATATGATCGGGGCTCTGGGCATAGCAGACCTCTCCACCAAAACTTAGCCAATTAGTATCAATCTTAGCACCAAAACTTAGCCAATTAGTTTCAATCTTAGCACCTCTCCACCAATAATAATGAAGAGCAATCTAAGAGCAATCTAGTGGATGAGTTGAGGCTCTCTATAAGACACCACGTTTTGGTTCATTTCACCCATTCTTAGCCATTCTTGCCTCCTCATCACTTTGTCACACCTTCCATCCTACTTTCATTGAGAATGGGTTCTCAAAGCCGTAGAGCTAGTAGACGTGAAAGATGTAGGAACCCCCCCCCAAATCTCATTGACGAGGAGCGCAAGCGGAAGGCTCATGAGCGCAAGAGAGCCTCTAGAGCTCGAGCTCGTGCTGCCACCACTGATCCACCTCCAGCTCTACCTCTACATCCCACCTCCACCCCCACCTCCACCCCCACCCCCACCTCCATTGTCCCCCCATCCTCATCCGCTCCCCTACCTCTAGCCTCCGCCCTTCCCCTAGCCACCTACATTTTGGCCTCCACCTCTACCTCTTCCCCCTCCACCCTCCCCCCTCTCCCTCCCCCTCCCCCTCCCCCCACTCCGCTTGGCGCCTCCCTTCCCCTGTCCACCCTACCATCTCCCATTGATCCCCTTGCCCCACCTTGTAGCAGCAGTGTTGCTTCACGACATGACTTGCCGAAGTCCACTATCCGTCGTCGTACTAGCAAGATTGTGCAGTCTTTTTTTTGTGACCTCACGCCAGCTTCGCAGTCTTGTCTTCTCACATCCCTGATTGATCACCCTGACTTGGTAGAGTGTAGGAGGCTTGCTGGTCTTGGTGCACGTAGAGATAGGGTTGTTTCTAGCAAGGTCCTTAGCAGTCTTCGACGTTCCTATGCTTCTATTAAGCATAGGAACTCCAGTGATGCCTTGGCAGCACGTCGTGCTATTGTGGCTGCCATTAGTAGACCTCATATGATAGGCCATGTGCGTACCGCTTGACGTCTTCTTCAGATTGCACCGCGCACATTGCGAGCAGGCATCATTAGGAGGCAGAGTCTAGAGGATAGTGAGACTGATGCTCTTTGGGCTTCGAGTGGTCGTGCACCTCGCAGCGATCGATTGTTGGATGATTCCACTAGGTCCTTCATACAACAGTTTTGGGAGGAGCATTGCAGAGCATCCCCGGTGTTCAAGAAGGCATTGTGGAAGAGGGTGTCACGCGGTGTGTACATTGAGCATGGTGCATGTTTTTTGGAGTGTACCCAGACTGAGTTGTACACTCAGTTTGTAGAGGCACACCCGGAGTTCAAGATTGGGCAGAGGTCATTTGAGTGATGCAGGCCATGGTTTGTGTGATGCTCTCAGGAGTGTGACACATGCTGTTGTCGCTACCATGTCGATTTTGGATTGATGTATGATGTATTCCGTTCCCTTGATGGTCATAGGGGAGTGGATCCTACTAGCCCTCGTGACTTCATTCATTCCATATTGTGTACACGAGATGGTGATGCATTATTCCACTCCCTTGATTGTGTGGAAGGCACGTGTACTTTGTGTGGTGACTTTGCTAGAGTGCCACGAGTTGCACTAGATACTTGTGATGTGCAGATGGTTCGTTGGCAGCAGTATGAGTACTGTACCTTGACATTAGATGGTGGTGCACAATCGAGGAGGTTGCAGCTTGTGGGGAAGGAGACACCACGTGTTGTATTCATTGACAGTATTCGAGGGAAGCTGTACCGCTACATATGCCATTCGCACACTGCGAAATGGGAGGATCGCCCGGGGGATTCACTCTTCATTAAAGGGGGACGTCACCTGCGTGCATGAACTTCAAGAAAACCCCCTATTTAAGATCCACGTAGGATGATAAAACACCCCTATTTAAGCTTATAAGATACCACCAAAATTCCATTATGTTCCCCCCTTTCCTTAAATCTACATTCTCTCTCAAGCATTTAGATTACACAATAAGCAAATTTAGGTTACTTTCCCTATGACTATTTAAAACCATACATAAAATCAAACTTGTTTGGACTAGTTACCCAAGGTAACCTATATTATGTCCCCCCTTCTCAAATATGACATGGTCCCCCTAGGTTAAATTCAATATTGGGGAAAAAAAAAGGCCCCCCACCCCTAATGTATAAGCTTATGCCTCATTCCAAAAAAAACCCCTATTGTACACTCACGTGATATCATAAGTTTCCCCCTATGAATCCCCCGGGGAGGATCGTCAGTTTCGTGCATGTTTGAGGACATTTCCTACAGGGGTGGTTGTCTCAGTGGTGGACTTTGCGGAGAATTACACCTTTGCACCACAGCATGAGATCCAATCGGAGTATTATTCTCCGAACAGGTGACGTGTGATTGAGTATTGATTTTTTCCCCGCCTCATTATATTGAATTATTTCAATAGTCATATTTTTGCCATATTGCAGGTTGCTATATTTGTGCACATTATCTATCGTCATGCACAGGCTCATGTGGATGGCATTGATAGCACCATGGACTCACACGTCATTGTGCGAGAGTATCACTTCTACATTAGTGATGATCGATTGCATGATGTGAGAGTGCTCTCAACGGAAGCAAGAACGGAAGAAGGAGAGAGAGAGACAGAGAGCCACACAAGTTTGGTGGGTGTAGAACCACCCTAATCTTCTTTTTCATTCATTTATATATGTGTTTGAGTATTGTACATAACCGGGGTAAAGGCACAGTGACCTTTAACCCCCACAACCTCCCACTTAAAGGACAATGTGCCTTTAAGGGCGAACAACCAGTGAGCATACTATCCAATGCCCATTAATACATGACAATACTCAAACCGCTGACTAGGTAGACTCTTCGTCAGCATATCTGCAGGTTTATCATCTGTATGAACCTTGACAAGCTCTATGCGCTTGTCTTCAAGTACCTCCCTAATGAAATGGTACCTGACCTCAATGTGTTTGGTCTTTGCATGAAAGACCGGATTCCGTGCTAGCTGAATAGCACTCATGGAATCACTATGCAATGTCGGTACACCTGTATGAATCCCCAAATCTCCCACTAGTCGATCAAGCCATATAGCCTCCTTGCAACCCTCTGTGGCTGCAACATACTCAGCCTCTGTGGTAGACAAAGCAATGCACTTCTGTGCACGAGACATCCACGACACTGCACCACTTGCAAAGGTGAACACATAGCCAGAGGTGGTGGATCTCCTACTATCCACATGCCCTGCATAGTCTGAATCTGTGTACCCAAGTACACGCACGTCTCCTTTACCAAAGCAGATGCACATCTCCTTGGTACCCTTCATGTACCTCATGATGCACTTAACTGCCTCCCAATGCCTCTTTCCTGGATTAGCCATATACCGACTAACAACTCCCACTGCAAATGCAATGTCTGGTCTAGTAGCTATCATAGCATACATAAGACTCCCAACCGCTGATGCATAAGGAACCTTGGCCATCATGGCCCTCTCCTCATCTAATTTGGGACTATCTGTATGACTCAGTTTCACATATGGAGGCAATGGAGTACTCACTGCCTTCCCCCCCTCCATATTGAAATGCTGCAATACTGTTGTAACATACTCTTTTTGTGAAAGCCAAAGGAGTTTCCTACTCCAATCACGTGTGATGCGCATACCAAGAATATGACCTGCAAATCCCAAATCCTTCATATCAAAGGCCTCATGCAACTTGGCCTTTAATGCATCTAGCTCATAAGTATTCTTGCTAGCCAATAGCATATCATCCACATATAGTGCCAAGATTATCAAGCTATTATCCTTAGCCCTTTTAGTGTAGAGGCAGTGATCAATTTCACTCCTTCTAAAACCCTGGGATCGAATGAAAGCATCAAACTTTTGATACCATTCTCTAGGTGCTTGCTTAAGACCATAAAGACTCTTCTTTAGCTTGCAAACTAAATGCTCTTTGCCCTTTTCTTCAAATCCTTCCGGCTGCACCATGTAAATTTCCTCATGCAAATCCCCATGCAAGAAAGCTGTCTTGACATCCATTTGCATAAGCTCCATATCCTCTACTGCCACTAGTCCAAGCATGCATCTAAGTGTGGTCATCTTCACAACCGGAGAGAATATCTCATCAAAGTCCACACCCTTCTCTTGCTTGAACCCTTTAGCAACCAAACGGGCCTTGTACCTAGGCACATCATCACCTGTGACCTTCATTTTGTAGACCCATTTACATGGCAATGCTTTCTTTCCATGTGGCAAAGAAACCAAGTCCCAAGTCTTATTCTTCATAAGTGAACTCATCTCTGATTGCATAGCATACTCCCACTTGCATTGATCCTCATGCATCATAGCCTCTCTGTAGCAAGAAAGCTCCCTGCAATCAGTAAGCATCACATAGTCTACCCCTGGAACAAACCTATCAGGCGGTCTAGACACTCTAGATGATCTTCTCAATGGCATTTCAGCTTGCTATCCCACCTGCATATCAGCCACATTTGGCTCATCATTTCCACCAATAGATGATCCATCATCTACCCTTGATTGTATACCTGTGGGAGTACTTGGTTGTACCATTTCTTGCACATTTGGTGCATGGATAGCTTGCTGTCTATCAACATATGCAGGTGGATTCACATCCTGGAAAGTGATTCTCCTCATTTCCACATCCCTCATGGGTGCCTTATGCATCTTCTTCTCATTGAAGACCACATCATGGCTGCGTATGATCTTCTTTGCTTCTGGATCCCAGAGACGATAGCCCATCTCTCCACTTTCACCATAACCCAGAAAGACGCATTTCCTAGACTTAGGATCTAGCTTCTTTCGAAGCTCTTTTGGCACATGTGCATATGCCTCACACACAAATATATGCAAATGAGAGTAAGAGGGCTTCTTGCCACTCCATGCCTCTTCAGGAATACCACCATCCAAACTCTTACTAGGTGATCTATTGATCACATGCACTGCAGTCTTCATTGCCTCAGCCCAAAAACCACCAGAAAGACTTGCATTGGAAAGCATGCATTGCAACCTTTCTTGAATGGTATGATTCATCTTTTCTGCAACTGGATTTTGCTCTAGAGTATTAGGGGATGTGAGCTCCCTCTTAATCCCACGTGTATCACAGAAATGCTGAAAGTCATGAGAGAGATACTCTCCACCATTGTCAGTCCGTAGGCATTTAAGCATTCTACCTGACTGATTCTCAACCAAGGCCAGCCATTTCTGAAATACCTGGAACACATCACTCTTCCGAGCTATAGCATAAGCCCACACTTTCCTAGTTGCATCATCAATGAATGTCACATAGTATTCAGCCCCGCCTAATGACTGTGTAGGCATGGGACCACATACGTCTGAATGCACCAAATCAAGCATTTCAAACTCTTTCTTTCCCCTTCTTTTATGGGCTGATTTAGTCTGCTTCCCATAGAGACAATGCTCACAAAATTCAAAATCAGAGAAACTCAAATGCGGTACATAACCCAAACGGCATAAGAGTTTCATTCCATTTTGGCTCATGTGCCCCAACCTGCAATGCCACAAAGAAGTGCTTGGCTGCTCGGTTATTGCAACAACATGATCAAATACCCCTGATACATGTAAGGGATACAAAGTCCCACACTTGGCACCCCTGGCCAAAAGCATAGAGCCCTTCTGAATTTTCCAACTCTGAAAGCCAAAAGTGGTGTGAAAACCAGCATCATCTAGCTGACCCACTGAAATAAGACTCTTGGTTAGCTTAGGCACATGGCTCACATGTTTCAAAACAAATGCAGACCCATTTGCAAAAGAAAACTTTATGTCACCTGCTCCCACTATGTCACATGCATAGTCATTTCCAAGATGCACACAATCTGTCTTTCCACTGTCATAAGTGGAGAACCATTCCCTATGGGGAGTAACATGGAATGAAGCACCAGAATCCAAAATCCAATCTTGGGAATATGCATCATCTGAAGTGGTAAGCAACTCTGCAGATAAAGTAGACATGAAGAGAACATCATTGTCACTATCATGTGTGACTGCATTGATCTCCTCGATCTTCACTTTTCCTTTGTCCTCCCTTGGACTCTCTTCCTTTTGATTTGCACCCCAATTTGCATTCTTTTTCTTATCCTTTTGCTCTCTTTTCAGCTTGTAGCAATCCTTTTTCATATGGCCCTTCTTGCCACAGTGGTAACACTCAATGTTCCGTGCCCTGGATTTGCTACGAGACTTCCCTCTTTCTTGGGACTTCCCCTTGAACTGTGATCTACACCTTTGCACATTTAAGGCTGCATCCTGCTTGTTGCCATCCATAGACTTCCGTCATTTCTCCTCGGCCAACAAGCTACCCACAACATCATCAAATTTCAGCACCACCAGGTGCAGAGTTACTGACAGCTGTACGGAAGGTATCCCATGAGGATGGCAATGAACATAAGAGAAATATTGCCTTAGTCTCCGCATCAAAATTCATTTTCTGAGCCTGAAGTTGGCTGAAAATAATATTGAATTCATTCAAGTGAGAAGCAATGGAGACCCCTTCCTTCATCTGCAGCTCAAACAACCTCTTCATGAGGTAAACTTTATTAGAGGCAGTTTCCTTCTCATAAGTGGCACACAGTTTCTTCCACAAATCTTCCGTAGTCTGCTCATTTACTACTGTGAAATAAACTGACTCTGCAAGATGAAGTCTAATAGTAGACTTTGCTAATGCATCCAACTCATTCCAATCATCCTCAGACATATTTGCAGGCTTAGCTTCAATCCCTGCCAAGGGTTTAATCTGCTTCTTTTGAATAAGCACATCCCTTATTTGTTCTTTCCACAAAGAAAAGTTTGTCCCATCAAACTTTTTAATGCTGAAAAACTCCTTTTCAGGCATGGAAGAGGATGCCATGATGCAAATGAAACAAAATCCCAAATGCTAGTCCCTGCAAGAGAGAATCACACCAAATACCAGGTGCACCCAAATGTGTATGCCACAATAGACTGAAATATCACAAAAAACTCAAAGCTCAAAGCATCAAAAGATGCATCTGACTCATGTGCATATACTATGCATCCATATGAGCAAATCTGGCCCAAAAGAAAATGCCAATAAGTGCCAAATGACTTAAGCATAAACACTGTCCACTGGCATATGCATCAATAATGTCTCATCCAAGAGAGCATAGCACTATCAGTGCATCACCTGCAATGTTTCAAAGCTGTCCCTCAGCATAAAATAGCATCCATGTGCAAAGCGTCCATAAAAAATAGCATCCCACAAGGCAATTTGGGCCTATCAGCGCATCCAACAAGGACCGCAATGCATCCAAATGGCCTATAAATCATCCACTGCAACCCAATGCATACCACAAATGAGCGCACACTGCTCAAACTGCAACCAGAGTGATCTGCATAAGGTATGCTCAAGAAATCATAGTCCCACGGTCAGTGAGCGCTACTGAAAATAGAACCTGAGATGCCTCAAAACATGGGCGCCATTGCATAATCGGACTCAACAAGAAAATTTGCAAATATATCTCTTCTGCCAGAACTCCAAAATCCCAACCGATGAGTGAGAAATGGGAGTCAACACTTATCCACTGCCATGTGGCATAAATCTAAGGTTTCAAAACCTTAGAATGAAAAATGCATAACAGAGAGACGAAATCGAATACACAGAGATCTATAACTCTAAAAATCCTCCACCAAATCGCGCAATAACTGATAGGTAGGGGTTTTTGGGCGTCCGAAACGCAATGGGACAGACGGTTTTGGAAACCGTGGTCTCAATCACTGGGTCCAACACACGGGCTGAAAAACGTTTTTTGAAACAGAGCTGTTTGTAAACTCCACCGGAGTGCGAATGATGAGCAACATAGAAGTTTTAGGACCTCCTGAGTTCACCGGAACTGACAGATCTGAAAATGGTTGCTCCAAACTTGAGTTCTAACACCCGGGCAAAAAACGCAGAAACTGAGACAGTGAGTCAGAAATCCAATGAAATAATCCCAGATTCAAGAATGAAGGTGTTTCCAAGCTCTTGAAGTAATGTGGACACCAAAAGCAAGCAATAGTTGCCTCTACAAGTCAATACGGAGTTTCTGTCATCGAACGGAACAGGGAAAAGCTCAAAAAACGACTTTTTCTTTGAAAGCTCTTAACAGGCTCTCAAAACCACTTCGCAAAGCCAAAGTGACTTTTCCAAAGGTTCCTCCAAGGTCTCTGTACACTTGGATGCAAGTAAAGTCACCCACAAAGCTTCCCACAAAGCTTCTCATTTCTCCCACAAAGCTGCTCAGCTTCAAGCATTCACGCACGCTCAGCTAGATCACCCAGGCTCTGATACCAGTTGAGAGTGCTCTCAACGGAAGCAAGAACGGAAGAAGGAGAGAGAGAGACAGAGAGCCACACAAAATTGGTGGGTGCAGAACCACCCTAATCTTCTTTTTCATTCATTTATATATGTGTTTGAGTATTGTACATCATCGGGGTAAAGGCACAGTGACCTTTAACCCCCACATGATGCCCATTTTGTGCAGCATTGCTTCACTTTGCATGATAGTTTCTTGAGGGATCATGGTGTCACATGGTAGCGGCGCTGGATCAGACGGTTGCGGTGGTCAGTTCAAATCTGCTAGACAGTTTTATTGGTTCTACAGATGGCACCGTGAGACAGGCATTCCGATTACATGGAGCTACTTCGAGACAGGGCACGGTAAGGGAGAGCACGATGGTGCAGGTGCTTGCGTGAAGCGTGCTTTGCGTCGATACCAGTTGCGTCACAGTGCCGATCGCTTCAAGGATGCACATGATGTGGTGCGGTGGTGCAGCTAGCACTTATCCACTAGTGCTACCTCCTCGTTTCAGTCGCGTGACGATAGGGTGGTGAGCCGGTATTTTTGGTGCGTGGACATTGGGAGTCTTGATCGGCCTAGGCCTTTTGATTGTCGTTCTGTGCCTGGCACTCTTGATTTCCATTCCATCAGGAGCTTGGTGAGTCTCACCCCGCGATCTTTTCTCGATGGTTTGCATGTTTTTGCTCTGCATGCATTGATGATGATTGGGGAGGGTGCTCCATGATACCATGGGCCGATCCATGGGTACGGCAAGTGCTTTCTCCCTTCCAGCCTTGGGAGGAGGTACATGATGATCAGGATGCGGGATTCAGTTCCTCTAGAGATTATGACCAGCTTACAGATATTTTGCATATTGGTGATATCTTCACAGTTATTGCTTCGGAGGGCAATGAGGAGGGTGTGGATTATTACTTGTTGCGATGCTCTATGCTAAAGAGTGTGCTGAATGAGGATACAGTGGATGGGCATGGGATGCACTTCAATGCTCATAGCATGATCATAGGTGGCCACTATTTTCAGCAGATACAGAGGCGTGGTCGCTATATTGAGTTCCAGGAGTACATGGCGGATCAGGAGGCATACATGTATTCTCATCTTGTTGTTGGGATCAAGATTACTTTGAGTCATGTTCGCACTCGCAAGGCGACGTCCACTCCACGATGGCACCTTGCAGTGGCGGATCACGAGAGCATACTTGCAACTATTGGCATGAGAGCTGATCCTGAGGAGTAGCACATTACATATCATATTTTTTGGGATCATCAGTTGATCAGATTGATTTTTATTGGGTATCACTAGTTGATTACACTTTTTTGTATTCGATATGTATAGGCTCACTGTGTGACCAAACCATTGTAATTTTCATGGACTCAGATTTTGTATTTCACTATGATGGCTGTATACACGTTCATACACATCATTGTATTAGATTCTATTTTTTACATGATGTCTGATGTCTTCTCAATGGGATTTGTTGTGTTTGTAAAACAAAAAATTGTTTATTAGTAGTAATGTTGTAATTTGTTTTTGCTTTAGGACATTTTAAAAATGTGACTAAGAAAATTCGCACAAGTACTAACGAAATACGCGTGTGGACTTACTTGTTGGGGATGAAACTTCGCACGACTCTTAGGCCACCCTAGACATACATCCACGTGAGATTTGGTCTGAACTGATTTGATATGCACCACGTGGAAGGTACAATGCGTACATTTTTACAATCCCTACTAGCACGACTACGTATGAGCTATGGCGCATGTACTAACGAAATACGCATGTGGAGTTATCTGTTGGGAATGAAACTTCGCACGACTCTTAGGCCACCCTAAACATACATCCACGCAAGATTTGGTCTCCAACTTATTTGGTATGCGCCACGTGGAAGGTATAATGCGTACATTTTTACAATCCCTACTAGCACGACTACGTGTGAAAAATGGCGCACGTACTAACCAAATATGCATGTGGACTTATCTGTTGGAGAT
This sequence comes from Dipteris shenzhenensis, assembly GCF_047967505.1. Lineage (NCBI taxonomy): Eukaryota > Viridiplantae > Streptophyta > Polypodiopsida > Gleicheniales > Dipteridaceae > Dipteris > Dipteris shenzhenensis. Next base: position 9,978,402 of record NC_141627.1, on the reverse strand, counting down.
TAAACTTTGCACGGCTCTTAGGCTATCGTAGACGTACATCCATGCAAGATTTGGTGCCCAACTGATTTGGTATGCGCCACGTGGAAGGATAGCTGTGTACATTTTTACAATCCCTACTAGCATGACTACGTATGAAAAATGGCAAACATACTAATGAAATATGCATGTGGACTTATCTGTTGGAGATGAAACTTCACACGGCTCTTAGCCTACCCTGGACGTACATCCACGCAAGATTTGGTCTCCAACTGATTTGGTATGCGCCACGTGGAAGGACAGCTGCGTACATTTTTACAATCCCTACTAGCACGACTACGTATGAAAAATGGCACACATACTAATGAAATATGCACATGGACTTATCTGTTGGGGACGAAACTTCACACGGCTCTTAGACCACCCTAGACATACATCCACGCAAGATTTGGTTTCCAAATTATTTGGTATGCACCACGTGGAAGTTATAATGCGTACATTTTTACAATCCCTACTAGCACGACTACGTGTAAAAAATGGCGCACGTACTAACCAAATATGCATGTGGTGACAAAGTGAGGATCCTACTCTCCTAGTCACTAAGACAACATCCTAATACAACACTAATCTACGGAGGATGCAACCTAAGTGCAAGCATAATGAAGAGACTGCTCATGACATGTATCTCAAGTCAATTAGGTTCTAAGATAGATTAACTTGGACTCATAAAGAGAATCTTGAGATAGTGCAAAGTGCTTGATTGATATTACTTCAAATGAACCTCCCTTTTATAGGTGAGGGTACTTACATCCATTTTCTTGCTCACATGTGGGATATCTCCTCCATGCCATGTGGCAGCTTACCCTTTGCTCATACCTTTGCTCTACAAGTGCTCATGGCACCACAACTCTCAACACCTCCCCTTGGTGCCATGATCCTTTGGCTACTGCAAGGTGGTCAGATGTGAGTTACATTCCATCACCTCCCCTTAGTGCATGCATGCTACTTAAGGTGGTCAAGTGTGGCTTCTACATGTCAATACCTCCCCTGGGTGCTTTCATAGCTACTCTCAGGTGGTCAGGCTTGATTACAAAACATAGGCAAGGTTGGCAAGGTTTTTGCTTTTCAATACATTCCATTGATGTCACCTTTTGGCTCATGGCTTGATGATGACTCCACGTAGTTGACTTGTTGATTCTTCAATCTGCAATCTTCTTCCTTGTGTCCGAGCTTCTTGCAATGGTGACACTTTGGTTTGTTCTTCAATCTGCAGTCACTTTGATAGTGACCCATCCTTCCGCAATGGTAGCATTTCACTGATGTTTTACTGAATAGTGCTTGTTCTTCATTATAGCTGTTGTGTGTTGATGTCGATGTTGATGTCGACGCTTTCAACTCTCTTTCTTTTTCGAGAAGAGAGGATACACATTCTTCAAACTTTGGATCAGGCAAATTCTTCAAAGTGGTTGTCAATGCACTATACTCTGCATGCTTTTAAGGAGAATTGCAAGTGCATCTTTCTCTCCTACTTTTGCATTTATGCCCTCTAGTTGAGTCATAATGCTTTTGATTTTGTTGACAAATTGTGCCATGGATTCATTGAAGCCCATGTGCATACCATAGAATTCAATTTTAAGATGGATTTCTTGGTTTTTGGCTTTTGCACCAAACACTGTGTTCAACTCATCCCATGCATCCTTGGCATGATCCTTAGAGTCTATATGATGAATTATGTTTGGACCCAAGTGCAATCCAATGAGTGATAGTGCTGCTTCATCTTTTTCCTTCCAAGCATCATTTTGTGCAGTGGGTATATCTTCTTTTACAATCTTCCAAAGCTTTTGGTGCATCAGAAGATATCTCATTTGTGTAGACCATGTGTGAAATCCATCTCCGGTGAACTTCTCAACAGTTGGAGTGCGGATTGCCATTGCAAAGGTCTTACCAGTTTGATGATACTTTCAAATCTGGCAGTGTCTAATTGCATACAGAAAATCTGAGTTGACAGGTGCGTAGAGCTTGAAAAGACGATCACTTTTCCTTTTTGGAGTGTGTCCAAATTCTTCCTGGATTGGAAGTTATGGCTTGTTGAAGCTTTTGTGAAGAAGAGGGGCCTTTGATGATGTGGCACATAGATTCACATGCTGCTTACAAACTGTGCTTAGCAGGGGCTGTGTGCTTAGGTGGCAGTTTAGTGACCAATTACCCCAGTTTAGTTAACCACAGTTACTTAGACTGTACCAAGGTTTAACTGACCTGAACAGTTAACTTAACCACAGTTAACATTACCACCTTATCTTGCCACGTGGCCCTTTGTAGACTAGTGGCTTATCTGCCACGTGTCTTCGTCTTTGACTGCCACGTGTCAAAATGTGGTGAACCTTAGCTTGAAAAACTTACAAGCTGCAAGGACGATGACGGCGTGCGACGGAGAGAGCTCGAGGAGCTGCGAGCTGCACTGACGGAGTGAGCACCGAGTATGGCACACTCGATTATGGCATCACCTATACGAAGGGCAACATCTTGACCAGATTTTGTGACTCGGATTGGGCAAGAGACGTGGACAGCAGGAGATCAGTGACAGGGTACTGTTTTTCACTTGGATCTGGAGTTGTGTCATGGGTCAGCAAGAAGCAACCCACAATTGCTCTTTCTTTTACCAAGGCCGAGTACAAATCTGCATGCTTTGCTTCTTGCAAGGTAGTGTGGTTGAGAAGGATTTTGGGGGACATGGGTGCAGTGCAGAACAAGCCTATGTAGTTATCATGTGACAATCAGAGTTGCATGGCGATTGCAAAGAACCCGGTGTTCCATGCTCGCACAAAACACATTGAGATTCAATATCAATTTGTATGTGAGCTCATCATGGATGGAGAGGTCGACTTGGTGTACTGTCCGACTACAGAGAATGCTGGGGACATCTTCACGACGGCTCTTGGAAGAGACTTGCTGGAGAGGCATCTTCATCGACTTGGCATTGGGCCGAAAAAGTAAGTTCACTTGCGGGTGGACATTGAGGGGGGTGTTAGATATCAATGCTCCACTCTCGTGTAACTACGCGGGAACCACCTAACTCTACTTGTAAGCCCCCCATATGAGGAGAAGGCATTTGAGTAGCTCGGTTATCCGGTAGGTCCTAGTTTGGACACCAGATGGGACCATGTGTGGCCTGATGGCTGGACGGCTTCAGATAGAGTTGGCACACCGCCAACTAGGCTACATGCAAGTGCGGGAAGGCATCCCTTGACTGACTGCACTGAGGATAGATGGAGCATTTCCCGGGGTAGCCCACTCTCGGTTTGTGGGGCCCGTTTGGAGCCTCAGATGATCCCGAATGGCTGTGGGCCAAACGGAGACCATAGGTGAGTTGCTCTATTTTGCACACCGGTTCTATCGTATGGTCAGTGGCCTATTTCGGGACTGAGCCCCAGTCGACCGTTTTGGGCTGACTGGGTCAACCACCCAATTGAGCCTAACTGACTGCGACTGGTGGCTATATAAGAGCAAGCCCATGAAGCCCATTTCATCACTGGCTATAGCAACCTTGATTCCTTAGCATTCAGCCTCCGTCTTCTATTGTTTCAAGCACACCATCGAAGCTTCTTTCACAGGAGCGCACGGCTGGGAGGCAGCGCCATCTATTGTATCAGTTCTATAGTAATCAAATTTTTGATTCTCCATACTGTCTTGTTTTCTCTCTTGCTTATGAGATCCTGTTATCTATTGAGCACAGACGTTGTATTATTTTCTTACATTGAATAGCATCAGTACAATTGTGGTACAACTTTCCTTTAGGTTGCTATACCTGGATTTGCTTGGAATAGTTTCATTTAGCCACCTCTATGAAGCATGCAAGTTGACGTATCATTTCCATTATGATTTTTTGGTTACAAGTCTTTGCTACACTAAATTCTTGTACTTTGAAACTTTTCGGCTTTTTCTAGCCTTGTAAGAGAGTATACACTGTCCATTTTGGGTTAGAGCCTCTCATGGCTACCTTCTCGAATATTAATAAGTTCAATGGTAAAGGCTTTCACACATGGCAGATGAAAGTTAAGTTTGCATTGATGAGGGAAAACCTTTGGGGGCTTGTCAAACCTGCTTCAACTTCTTCTTCAACAGCCTCTAATGTTGGAGAATCCTTAGCTCCTGCTAGAGAGGAGAAAGCCTATGGCATTATTGCTCTTGGCTTAGGAGATGACTATATTCATCACATTTCTGATATGGAGTCTCCTTCTGAAGCTTGGCAAAAGCTTGATATTCTTTTTAGTGCTAGCTCTCACATCTCAAAATTGTCACTTAAGATTGCTTTCTTTGAATTGAAGATGGCTAGTGGCACTCCCTTGGCTGCCCATGTCAATCACATGCGGAGTCTCATGGCTCAACTTGCTTCTATCAACTCTCCAATCACTACAAATGATGCAATGGCAGTATTGCTCAAAAGTATGCATGAAGATTATGATCATATTGTCACCACATTGAAAAATCTTCCTAATCCTAATCTTGAATGTCTTATTACTGCTCTTCAAGAAGAAGAAAGGCACAAGGAACTCCGGAGAGGCAATGACATAGTCTATGCTATAAAAACTTAAATGGGCAAGTTTTCACCTTGCAAACATTGTGGGAAGACTAATCACCTCTCAAAAGATTGCTTCAAGATCAATCCTTGCAAATATTGTGGCAAAAACAATCACCATGAAAAGTTTTGTAAGGCCAAAAAGGAAGCAACTACAAAATCAAAAACTGCCAATTTACTTTCAGCTGATGTGCCTCCACAAGATGAGGCCTCCTATGATGATTATGCTTTTTGAACCAGCTCCACATATGTGCCAGATCTCTCTTTTATGTTGACTCAAGGTACTCTGCCTGGATAGTCCTCCAAAATGAATGGAATAAACTATTGTTTTCTTTGTAAACACCTCTGGTCACCATATGATGTAGGCCATGTGTATGTGTTTTGCTCCATGGTACCTCCTGCAGACATTGTGTGCACGTACATGCAGGGGAGATAACCATTGGGGGGTCTTATGTATCCCTTTGTTTGACTTCACACCCTTGGGAACCCTTGCTAGCATGAGATCCTAGTTATAGATTTATCCTTGACCACCATGAGATGGCTTGAGACACTATGTGACTAGATGTATCCTTGACATAGCCTGAGGCATTCCCTTGAGGGGGGGTTTGATGAAATATCTCAAGGTGTATGACCCAGGCACACCTTGGGTTCTATGTGTGTGTGCTAGAGGCACAGTTAGGTGCCCATAAGCACTGTTAGGTGGTGGTAGATGCCACATAGGATGATTGAGAGATTCTAGGAGCTGATTGAGGAGATGATTGTGGACTTGGTGGCTCATGTAGAGGTGCCTACATATGGACCTCATCCTTCTTCATTCTATATTCATTCTCTTGTTTCGTGTTCAGCTTCATGCTTTCCTTTCACTTCTTCAACATTCCTAGTGGCACGACCATAGTTTTTGGTTGCCATCTGAAATCCTCACTCTAATACTTGCAAAGTCAAAGAAACACACAACAATATAGTCAGACATTATACTTCATCACTCTGAAGTATTTTGTCCAAAATAATTGTCATTTAAAAAAAAATCTGAATGAAATTGAGAACAAGCAAATGAAAGGTGAAAGGAGCTTATTGTCTTTAAAGTTTAAGAGCATCACAACAAGAGTAATGCAAGGAGGAATGTTTGTCGAAGAGAGAATGGAATGGCTCGTGGAAAAAGTAGTGGAATGCTTGTTGAAGAGAGATTGGCACCTAAGAACAAGAGAAAGTGGATGGTTGTTTTGGGTCACCACACGGGAAGGTTTCAAAATGGAGCTCTGTTTTGATTTTGGGACCAAATCTTTTGATAAGGATAGGCAAACCATAAAAGAATTTTAAAAAAATCTTCTCATTAATGCCACATGCTTGTAGCAACATAAAGTACTATTTTTTTTCATATTTTTGCCTTTTTCTGTGGAATTTCTACGTTACGTTGGCCTTCGCTTCATTGGTTGAGAGACATTTTTCCCAAACCCTAAAAGGCCCCAAAATGAGCTCCCTTTTTTCCTAATGTCTACTACAACTACCGTGATGGTTCTTAATGTGGAACATGTGGCCTTGCATGCACATATTTGAAGCTATGAACAAGATTCTTAGTGGAGGACATATGCTCAAAACCAATTGTGCTAACCACTGTACAAGTCAAAATATACTTGTAGTGATCCAAGTGAACCACTACAATGCCCACATCAATGTGCAGATATGGATGTTATAAACATGTTGGAAAGAGAGGGAGAGAAGGTTAGGGTGTGAGGAAATGATACATTAATGAAAACATAATGAAAGGCTATCTTATTCATAATTATGAGAAGTACAAGCCTTATATAGGCTACTCACTCACACACTAGCACCTAGTGCATATGGGATAAGTCCCATAATGACATTGTGAAGATAGTGGGAGAGAGGGAAGGAGTCTCACTTGAGGCTTTCTCACAAGCACAATGGGGGAATACACACAAAGGTGGAGGCTGAAAACAGTTTTCCTCTTCTTAGTTGTGAAAGCGAAAAGAACTCAAGTACAAAGAAATAGAAGAACCCTATATGTGGGTCTCAAACCAAACTCAACTAACTAAGGTGGCATACTAACTGAGCCACGAACTAGTGTAAATAAGGATAGATGTCATCCAGCTATTACTCGTGGGCGGTGTACCAACTGCATCTGTAGCTAACAAATCGGTGACATAAATGCACAACGGTCATGCTGGCATATCGCAAGTGGAGCTCAATATCTCAACACTCCCCCTCGAGCTCAATCCCAATTCCTGTACACCAAGCAGGTCTCTGAACTTGCGCAGCTTCTCTATGCCCAATGCCTTTGTGAATATGTCAGCTACCTGATCCTCTATGCTGACATAAACTAGATCAATAAGACCTAGTAAAACCTTCTCCCGCACATAGTGATAATGCACCTCAATGTGCTTTGTTCTAGCATGATAGACTGGGTTATTTGCCAAGTGTATACTACTCATGTTGTCACAATAAATGACAATTGGCCCATCTGTAGACTGATGCATATCATAGAGTAGCTTATGCAACCAAGCTACCTCACATGCAGCCATTGCTGCACCCCTGTACTCAGCCTCTGTGCTCGACAAGGCAACTGTAGGCTATTTCTTTCTGCTCCAAGTGACTGTAGCACTCCCAAAAGAGAACACATATCCACTAGTAGATCGTCTATCAGAAATACTACCAGCCCAATCAGCATCAGTGTATCCATGCAACTGTATCTGAACCCCAGCCTCATAAAATAGTCCATATTGCAATGTGGACTTCACATACCTGAGTATGCGTCTAGCCGCATCCAAATGCAGTTTCCTTGGAGCCTGCATAAACTGACTTACCAACCCAACAACATAGCTCAAATCTGGCCTAGTAATAGTCATGTAAATCAAACTTCCTACTATGCGTCTGTATATAGTAGGGTCTTCCAGAAGCTCACCTGCATCTGCGCTCAGCTTCACATTCTGCTCCAAAGGAACTGAAATAGGCTTACAGCTTGTCATCCCATATTTGGACAGCATGTCCAGTCCATACTGCCTCTGCAAGAGCTGTATCCCACTTGGTGATCTAATCACCTCAATGCCCAAGAAATAACGTAGCTCTCCCAAATCCTTCATCTCAAACTTCTGCCTCAATAGCATTTTCACATGAAGGATATCTTCATCACTATCACCTGTGATGATCAAATCATCAATATAAATGACAAGCAACATAATCCCTTTCTCTGTTTTTCTCACATAGAGTGAGAAATCTGCCTTGGAAATCTGAAAGCTAATAGTGACAAGATACTGTCCTATCTTGTTAGACCATGCTCTAGGTGCTTGCTTCAAGCCATACGAGGCTTTCTTTAACCTGTAAACAAACTCAGGATGAATAGCATGAACATAACCTGTTGGCTGCTCCATAAAGACCTCTTCTTGCAAATCACCATGCAAGAAGGCATTCTTTACATCCATCTGATGTAAAGACCATCCCTTTGATGCGGCCATCGCAATGGCTGCTCTTACGGTTGCCATCCTTGCAACCGGGCTAAAAGTTTCTTCATAATCAATATCAATGCCATATGTTTACAGTGCATACTCGTTGACAACTAATCTTGCCTTGTATCTATTCATAGACCATATGCATTGTGCTTGATCTTATAAACCCACTTACAGCCAATTGCATTCTTGTCTTTAGGCAAAGGCACCAATTCCCATGTAGCATTTGCATCCAAGGCATCCATTTCTTCATCCATGGCTTTCTCCCATTTTTCATTTCCCATGGCTTGCTCAAAAGAAGTGGGTTCTGGTTCCTGTATCACTTTGACCATATAGCCATAGTGAATGGCTATAAATCCATCATATTTTAGCCTATCCACTGGATACCTAACCCTGGTAGACCTACGCAAAATAGGCTCACTTCTAGGTGCTCTCAAAACATCCCTGGTCTTCCTTACTCCAGGTGTAACAACAGAAGGAATACCCAACTCATCATCAATGCTCTGTTCTGAGCCACTGGATTCACCATCCACACAAGAGTGACCTGCATTCACATCAAACATGGGCTGATCTACCTTCTCTTTTCCTTTTCGTGATACCTGCATACCACTCTCTGCATTGCTTTGAGGAGATTCTCCTGATCTCAATCTGCGTGTCCATGGCGAAGTATGTGAACCACTGCTAGATGACACTGTAGGTCCACTGATATTTTGTGATTGCTGCTGTAAATTTTGTGTAGCATTACCATTTTGTGCATCTACATCAATCATCACATTTACTGGTTTATACCAACTGCTCATCTCATCAAAAACAACATCTCTGCTCACTGTAAACTTACGAGTAGAAGGGTTATAGCATCTATACCCTTTCTACTACAGAGAATAACCAATAAAGACACACTTCTCAGCTTTTGGATCCAACTTGGACCTCAACTCATCTGGCACATGGACATAGGCAATACAACCAAAAATTTTCAAAGGAGAAATATCTAGTTTCCTACCAGTATACATCTCCTCTGGCATCATGCCATGTATTGCTGCAGTGGGAGTCCTGTTCATTATATAAACTGTTGTAGCAACTGCTTCAGCCCAATAATAATCTGGTAGATCTTTTTCATTTAGCATAGCCCGAGATACCTCTCCAATATGCCTGTTTTTTCTTTTTGCAATTCCATTTTGCTGTGGCGTATGACTGCATGAATATTGCTGCTTTATACCATGCTCCTGCAAGAACCTTGCAAACTCATTTGAGAGGTACTCTCCCCCTCCATCTGACCTTAGGCATTTTATTTGCAGGCCTGTTTCTTTTTCAACCATAGCTTTGAAAGCTTTGAAGTGCCCAAACACTTCACTTTTCTTTTTCATAAAATACACCCAAAGTTTTATGCTGAAGTCATCAATAAATGTGACAAAATAGTGACAGCCACCAATAGATGCAACTTTAGTAGTCCACACATTAGAGTGGATTAATTCCAATGGCTTTTTACTCTCTTGAACATGCCTAGCAAAAGGTTTCCTTGCCTGTTTCCCAAATTGACAGGCTTCACAAACCTTGTGCATTTCTGCAACCTTGAATTTAGGCAATCCTGCAACAATATTTTGGGCTTGCATTGATTTAAGTCACTGTATATTAACATGACCCATGCGTTTGTGCCAGATATCAATATCTGCGACTACACCGGTCCCATGTGCAAACATTGCTGCACTCAATTCAGGCATGTCCGCATCCAATGTAAACATCCTGCCCTTCTTCTTTCCTTTTGCTATCAAGCGACCATTATTTTTCATATCCTCAACAAAGCATCCATGAGGATTAAATCTGACCTACAAGCCCTACTCAACCATCTGACCAACAAAAACCAGGTTCTTGGTGATGTTCGAGACATGAAATACATCAGACAAGTATTTCTTTTTCCCATCCTGCATAGACAAAGGAATTTTGCCAATCTGCACAATAGGATGTGCAGTATCATCACCAGTCTCCACAAATCCTGGTTTTTTCATTTTCCTTGCATCCTGCATCCATTCAGCATGACCTGTCATGTGGTTTGATGCACCTGAGTCAACATACCACACATCATTGCTTTCTTCTGCACTTGTCACAGAATTTGTCATATGCTGCACCATAAACAAATGCTCATTTCTGTCATCACCCTATCTACTAGAGGATGCATAATTGCCTTGCTGCAATTTTCCATTCATAATGTCATTCTGCTTTTTGTAGCAGTCTTTAGCCATATGCCCCATTTTACCACAGTAGTAGCATTCAACATTGCTATTTGCATTTTGGCCTCTCTGCCATCCCTCACGACCTCTTTGGCTCCCCCTGCCTCTAGAGTTACCACGTCCTCTTGCATAGGACTGGTTTTCTTGCATTTACTGCATATTCTGATTTCTACCACAGCCTGCAGATCAGCCTCCTCTACCTCTACCTCTACCTCTGCTAGCATTTGAGTAGAAGACAGTTTCTTTTGAAGTTCCTGCTGAAGAAGATGCACTACCATTTCTCTGCTCTTCAGAAATTAGAAGAGCAATCAACTCCTCAAAATCAGGAAATTTTTCACGGACGGCAATGGATGTCCAGAACTGTGCATAATCCTTTCCTAGACCATTCAAGGTCACAGAAACTAGATCATCATCTTCCACTAGCGACCCAATGGAAGCAAGTGCATTTGCAATTTTCTTCACCTTCATGTGGTAGTCATTTATGGTCAAATTTTCTCTCTGCACATTGTGCAACTCCTGTTTGAGTTGCATTTTCCTGGCTTGCATATTTGTACTGTACATTTTTGCCAAAGTATCCCATGCCTCCTTTGGCATACTTGCATCCTGAATATGCACAATCATGGAGTCCGAAATACTGATAGACAGCCAGTACATAACTTTCCTGGCTCTCTCATGCCATCCTTTGAATGCCTGCATTTCCTGTTGATTGGGAACATTAGGAAGAACAGGTTCTTCTTCATTTCCTGTGATGAACTCCCAATAGCCTTTTCCCATAAGGAAATTCGTCATTCTAAACTTCCATGCCTGGAAGTTGTTCTTGTCAAGCTTTTCAGTGAGAATCTGTGAAAGAGAATCAGATGCCATTACAGAACACTGCAAAATATTCTGTCACTGCAAAAACCACAGCTTTTGCCTCACACGGGCAGATCTGCAAAACTGACGACAGTGGTATTTCACCACACAGTCACTTCCTAGTGACGATTTTGCATCAATAGGCAACAAGTATGATTCTACAACTCCCAATATCTCTGCACACAGGCATACGATGCAATTTCTGCGGTAACTTTTCATAGACCTGCAGAACAGTGGTCGCACAGCAAAAACAGGGCCTTTTTTTGAGTGCCTGCGGAGAACTTCCGCCTCCAAAATGCGCCCCGAAATGACCTTGAATCAGAAAAATAAAGTCACCAAGGGCTTCGCCTTTCCCCGTAGCATATAATGCCCTCTCGCCACACCGCGAAGGGTGTCTCAATCTGAGACAATGCACTCTTGCACTTCCGGCTATGCTACCTGCAGAGATTTGCTCCCAAACTCGAAAAAGGAAAGCAACACTGGTCCTCTTACCAGGACACTGTGAACTTGGTTTGCTTTCTTGAGCTCCTTACCACGAACAAGGCTCTGATACCATGTGAAGATAGTGGGAGAGAGGGAAGGAGTCTCACTTGAGGCTTTCTCACAAGCACAATGGGGGAATACACACAAAGGTGGAGGCTGAAAACAGTTTTCCTCTTCTTAGTTGTGAAAGCCAAAAGAACTCAAGTACAAAGAAATAGAAGAACCCTATATGTGGGTCTCAAACCAAACTCAACTAACTAAGGTGGCATACTAACTGAGCCACGAACTAGTGTAGATAAGGATAGCTGTCATCCAGCTATTATTTGTGGGCGGTGTACCAACCGCATCTGTAGCTAACAAATCGGTGACATAAATGCGCAACGGTCACCCTGGCATATCGCAAGTGGAGCTCGATATCTCAACAGACATGTGGTGCTCACACAAGACTCATACACATAGAGTAGTACTAGATAACCTAGTACTACTTTACACCAACACACTCAAGTTTGGCTATGATATATCCAACACCCCCCTTCAGAGCAAAGAGTTTGAGACCCAACATGCAAGAGTAGACCGATCCCCCCTCCACCACAATACTGTAAAGAGCAAGTCCAACTACCCAACACCTCTCATATGATAGTGACTTCTGAGTCATCTTGTGACTGGCAAGATCAAACCATCACTCATCACCCCCCCTTGCTCTGAACTGGGTGGTCAATACTATCAAACCAAAGTAAAAAACAATACAATCATTTTTGGGGGAGAACCTAGGGTAGAGTACCTCTTATTGAGTCCAAATACATTCACTTTAGAGGGACAATTAGCATGTTCTTCAGCCCAGGAGAGTGGCATGAGTTTCATCAATAAGGAGGGTTGTCTTTCCATCAATGGAGGTCACTTGAGCACTGAAAATAGCCAAGGCCTAATAGGGTATAGCTATGTCTTCAAATGTACCAAGAGAAGATAAAACCAGGAAAGCCCTAATTTCTGAAATGTACGGTTTGCAAAAATTAGGGCTTTCTGTTATCACTCAGAAAAGCCATTATATGCCATGAAAGAACAGCGTAGGTCAGCTCCAAATGTCTTCAAAACACGTTGAATTCCAAAGCAACTGTGGAGAAACTGAACTAAAACCCTAAAATCTATCATTCTTTAAAATTTGAATAGTCGAACTTATGAAGTGCTCCTGTAGATAGTTGCAGCAACTGGTTGAAGGTCTGAAGAACTCCAAAATGCACACACAGGTCCAAAATGTGCAAGGCGGTAGCTATAGGTGCTCCAAATGGAAACCTGAATTCAAAAGCAACAGATATATGCCTCAAAATGCAGAAATAAACCAAGAGGTGAGTAGTTGTAGGCATGATAACTGCCCAAGGTGCTACAGTTGGTCCAAAACCCTAAAAAAGGCTCATTGGGACACTCTAAATTGCAAAAATAGGTCAACAATGTGAAAGGCAGCTCCCTAGAATAGCTCAAAATGCTATAATAGGTCTCTGATGTAAAAAAAGGCTGATGTAGATGTGTTGGAGGCCAAGGAACGACTCAAATCTCTACATGTACTGCTCCTAATAGACCCAAATAGAGGTGGCTATGCAATAGCAGACTCAGAATGGCTCAAAAGTGTAGGAGCAGCCTTAGAACTTGTTGGAAATGTGCTTAAAAGGCTTCAAACTTTATCAAACGGTGTGCACAAGTGGTCGGCTATGTTGGATCAACAATGTAAGACACTTTTGGTTGGGCATCAAAAACCTCCACCATTGTAGGCACCTCTGAGAAAACACACTGACCAACAAGGAACATGCCGCCTAGTAGTCCAAGAGAGCTCAAATGGAGGCAGCTAGCTGCAAGGACAAAAAATAGAGGTGGAATGGCTATGAAGGTGGCTGAATGAACTAGAAGGAGGGGATAGCTAGAGGCAAAAATGAACAGAGGGTCTAATTGGGTGAAAACAACAAGAAAATGGAGGTAAAAGAGGTTGAAATAGAGCAAGGCCGAGGCAGTTGTAGGTTGCATGAAGAAGGGCTGAAGCAAAATTAGGGTTAGCATGAGGGTGACATGGCAGCTATGGAAGGTGGCTCTGATACCATTTTAGAAACATGGTGGAGAGAGGGGAGAGAAGGTTAGGGTGTGAGGAAATGATACATGAATGAGAACATAATGAAAGGCTATCTTTTTCATAATCATGAGAAGTACAAGCCTTATTATATAGGCTACTCACTCACACACTAGCACCGAGATAAGTCCCATGATGACATGTGGCACTCACACAAGACTCACACACATAGACTACTATTAGATCACCTAGTACTACACACCAACACACTCTTTGGCTATGATATCTCCAACAATGGAGTCTATATATATATACTATAGACCACCATGTTGGATGGTGATGTGTAACATGTAGCATTGCATGTACATTTTTTGAAGGAGGAATGTGCACACATCAACCATCAAGCTCCGCAGTGATGGTAGTTCATTACAGCCTAGATTCAAGTGATCAATTCTCCAATCACTATATATATGGAATGAATATAGTAGCATCACTGGGTAGGACTAGCAACACTATATACACTACTTTTTAGTAGCACTATGTAGTAGCAGCACCAACTAGTAGCACTAGTAGCTCTAACTACTCATACAAGCCAATCACTATATACATGGAATGAAAGGGTGGTAGCCATTCAAAGTATAGCAACACACACTATTGCACGGACAATAAAGTGATGTTCCCAATCATTCATGAAAGTATGAGAAGACGTTAGAACTATGATGCTTACATCTCAAATGGCATGCTCTTGTATATGGCTTCACGCACCTCATCTGACATGAAGAACATCTTGTCACCAGCCATAGTTCCACCATGGGAAACTTTATAGCTCTGACAAGGTGAGAATACAAAAAACCTCAGGTTCATTATCAAGAAGGTAGTAATAGTTATCAAGAAGGTAGTAATAGTTATCTGAGTGCTAGTGCATAGTTATTCTTAAAGGTATAATTTTTTGTAAAATCCACCATAGACACTCTTTAAATTGTTCAGCTTGCCACTTGTATATGAAGTTGTGCCTAATGAACTTCTTCATGCAATCCCGAGACATCTGTAACAAGGCATCGCAAGTCATTTTCTTGAATGTGAGCACCTTTCTTCTTTTTTTCTCCACCTGTTTTCCAATAATTATGTCTAGATTCTCAAAAACCTTAATGGAAACATGATGGGTAGAGTCATCCTTCTCTTGTGGGTAGGCTAGATATTTTTTTGGCCCACAACTAGTACATTCTTCCATGAGGCATTCCAAGTGATGGTACATGCTTCCTAAAGGCTTCTGACACATGCTTGCCCAAAAGCACGTAACGCCAATGTATGTATGGTTAAAAGCTTTACAAATAGCTCCAATATTGTCCCTTGCACATATTTCACAATTGCAATAACAATGCGCTCCATGCAGACCGGTGTTGGGACGATGAATGATATTGATGTAGTCTTTCAAGAAGGCCATTTGGACATGTTGAATGTAGCAACATGTATATTTGTCCTTCAATTTACAGACAAAAAATGGTTTAAATCATTCAAATGAGAGTCGTTGCATTGTGATGTCTAGATAATTTTTCTTAAACTCTATAAATAACTCAACCTGCACATGAAAACATCCAATGTGATAAAAAATTTTATCTACAAAAAAGATTAGATTATGATCAGGCATCAACAAGTATTAACATACACTAACAAGTACTAATTAGCACGTTACTAAACTAACCGGCACTAACAAGCACTAACAGGCACTAACAGGCATTATCAGGCACTAACAGGCAAAAACAAGCAACACTAGATAGCATTAAACTAACAAGCACAAAATATCATGTCATTAAGTAGTACTAATTAGCAGGTTACTGAACTAGCATGCACTAACAACCACTAACAGCCACTAACAAGTATTAACAACAAGTACTAATTAGCACCAACAAGTATTAACAGGTACTAATTAGCAGGTTACTAAACTAATAGGCACTAACAAGCACTAATTAGTACCAACAAGGACTAACAGGTACTAGTTAGTAGGTTATTGAACTAACATGCACTAACAAGCACTAACATGCACTAACAAGCACTATGTGACAGTAATTGGAAGTAACATGAAATATGTAGCACAAACAAGAACTACCAAGCACCAACAACTTATATGTGGCATTAGCAAGTACTAACGAGCACTAATAACCACTATTAAGCAATAATAAGAATTACAGTGTTGCAATAAACAAGCAGTACTTGAAGCACTAATTAGCACTATCAATCACTATGTCATAGTAACTAGACTAACCACAACAAGCAATTAGTAGCATTAACAAGCAATGTCTCCTGCTAAGTAGCAGTAGCAAGTAGAATATGCCATAACTAGCATACTTATCAAGTATTCTATCATAATAAGTACCACTAACAAGAAAATGTGGCACTAATAAGTAGTATGTCATATGAAGTAGAACGAACAAGCAATATGTAAGTTTAACAAGCAATATATGGCACCGCCAAGCGCTATCAGCCAGGTGGATCAAGATGATAAGGAACTTGATACAACATTCACCTAGGGAATATCAAGAAGATGAATAAGGTGTTTTATATAAGACTTTCTCCCTATTCGTTTGCATCATACATCCTTCTTATTGGGTGACACACGAGTTTGCATTGACCAAAAGGAGAACACCAAGTCCTTCACTTCCTGGGTGATAATGTTACTACGTGCTTGTTGTCAACAAGTGGACAAGGGGAGATTTTCATCCTCCTTTAGAAGGAGTCTAGATTTGGCCACATAAAAATTCCTCCTATGAATGTTTAAAACTCTTGAAGTTGCTGAAATATCTAGATTGGGAGTCGCTTCTATCCCATCATTCACTAACATCATCAAACTAGACCTTTTGAAAAATAGTTCATTTGATGACTTTGGTCGCTTCACCATTTTGAGGGTATTGCAAACACCACATAGGAGAGCTACATGAACACTAGATTCATCTCTTGCTTCTTGTAGTTGAGCTACTCTCACGGCAGGATGTGCCTGTAATCTATCCAATATGTCTCTCTTTGCTCCATTGTCCATTCCAGCTATTTGTTGAGCAAAAAACATTGCCACATCGTGACAAACTTTTTTCCTCTTTCTTTCATCAGTACTGAGATTGGACTCTTGAAGCCTTGCTTTGTTGCATTGTTCCCTTTTTCTTCTCGCTTCATATTCCCTTATAACTGTGTGTTGGTCTCGAGCACAATGGGTGCACGTTGAGGATGCAGGGATGGAGCATCTGCACAAATCATTGTGGCTTCTTGAAAGAAAATTCAAGACATGGTTCTACATGCCCTCCATGTTAAAGAAAGTATGTCTGAATAGTCCAACACAACAACAACTGAGCAAGAGGATCACTGAACAGATCGTATAACAATGTGTTTATAGAGAAATAAAACAACTGAAGACCATGAGAGAGAGAGTGTGTGCAGGTTACAATTGCTTAAGAGCATCAATAAAGAGACACCTGACATCAACTAAATTCATAACCATGTTTCTTGTCTTCAGACAACTTGCCGAGCAGAGAGCATTACCAAAATTACAGAATTAGCACAAACAATAGTGTGTTTCCCATGAACGTAAATAGACCAACATTCAGATGTTCTTGATCGATGGATGATCAATTTCAAGCATCTATATACCTCCATTAATGACGTCGAATTTTTTGATTATCGTTCAAGGAACTTGCTAGTCTAAACATCAAGCATAAACTCACTTTATGCTTAGGAACTTCTGGCATTGAGCCAATTTGATACACATCGGTAAAAATTCCAAGCATATTAAACCATATTAAGAAGGGAAGCTATATAGGATCCATGAACAGAGAAATTGAAAGTCAATCTACTTAATAGGAACGACCCCATGGTGTTTTCATTCCAATTGCATAGTTTCTTTTGGGAAAATGTTTTGTCCTCTCCTTCATATTTGTTTGCTTGAAGTAGCAACTTACTTTGCTCAGAAATGTTATTAAAGACATCGCATGTATTTTGTAGCAAGGTAAACCCCTGAAGCTAATTTCATATTGTGGAAGGAATTTACTGGAACTGTTTGAATTGATATCAGAGATTTGATGGGTAGGTTGGACACAAGACCAACAATAAACTCACCAAATTGATACACACATAGGGAGAGAGAGAGAGAGAGAGAGAGAGAGAGAGAGCTCAAAGCACCTTCCTCTTGCACAGGTTGAAAGACAAACAAATAGAGTGATGCAGGGAGGGGAATGAGAGAGACAGAAATAGAGATAGAGAGGAGGCAGTGGGAGGCAGAGACACAACGTGGAGGTCGTTACAGATTTGCATTGCAGGGTTGTTACAAGAAGACGTGGAGCTGAATTCAGTTATGGGCTAGATCTTTTAATGTTCAAACATTGTACATTGCAGAGCACTATTAAAAGCACCAACATAGCAATGTCCCAGACACCACTTTTTGTACCACCTTTGCCTCTTCACCATGTTCATGCAGAATTTTTCAAAGGTATTATGTGAAGAATTGGGTTAACATATCCTCAATATGCATAGGTCTTTCAAAAATAATTCCATTGTCATGGCTACCTATATTTGGATAGAACATGATTAGACGCACGACTACATTAGAGACCCGGGTTTCTTGCCATCCACCATAAAGCCTTGAATATATGCATAGTGTAAGATATATCAAGATTCCTACTATTGGTAAAAATGGTTGTTTGTGCTAACTCCACATCTTGAGCATTCACAGCATAGGGCTTTTGTCCCCATATATATATATGACATCATCTTTTGTGATTGTCTCATTAAGACATAGATCAAGGTTCTTTATTGACATGAGCTCATCTCTATCTTTCTCAACCTCTTGATCTGACTCTTGTTCCTATTAGTACTTCCTTGTGGCATTGTAGGTTTGGCCATATGAGCCCGGATGGAATGAAACTCTTATTCTCTATCATGTAGTTTCTTAACGAAGTAATGTTGTATTTTTTTAAAGGTAACCTTTCAAAACTATGGCCCTTGTAGCACTAATCTTTCCCATTCTATGTCTTTCTTTGCCTTTGACTGGCTGCACCAACATGGCCATGGCTCCGTCCCTCCTCATCTTCTATCTTTTGTACTTCTTTGACATGCAACTA
This sequence comes from Dipteris shenzhenensis, assembly GCF_047967505.1. Taxonomy (NCBI): domain Eukaryota; kingdom Viridiplantae; phylum Streptophyta; class Polypodiopsida; order Gleicheniales; family Dipteridaceae; genus Dipteris; species Dipteris shenzhenensis. Next base: position 9,959,677 of record NC_141627.1, on the reverse strand, counting down.
TTGTGTTGCTTCTTTGTTTTTCTATTCGAACATAGCATTTGCTTCTGTTTCTATCTCGAAGAGTTTACATGCAGACCCTTGATGTGGGCTCCTTGTCTAGGCTGCTTCTAAACCAAACTAGCATCCCTCTCATCTTGCTTGTTCCCTCTCTGTTTTTGAACCAAACCAGCATCCCTATAATCCTACTTGTGCCCTCTCTTCTCTTGACCGAATTCATATTTGATCTCATGTGAAGATGTCTTAAAGTACTCAACTATAATCTTTTGGTGTAGCTTGCTTGCATCCGCACTCGAAAATTTACTCCATTCATCCATGAGGTTTCCAATGGAGCTTGTAATTTTGTGAAGTTTGATGGTGGAGGAGGTGGCATTGCGAACCTGTTTAGGGCTCTTGATAAGATAAAATGATAGCCCCCAATATGAGGTTGTGAACACTTCACAAAAAGATCTAAGTATGGTTTCTTTGATTCCATTGTGATTCTCACAACCATGCTAGAAGTTATTTCTTTCTTAGAGAAGCTTGCATTCCATGGCTCCTCATTTTACTCGATATCTTTCCTCGACATCATAAGATGTAGCTCAATTTTTCTTTGAACGAAATTTTATTCCCATGTGTATGTGACTCCACTTCTCTTGAGAGTTATCATGGGCATACTCTTTCCCATTGAAATGTAAGGCGGTGCGACAAATGCTCTAATCTCTTGAGAGTGCTCCATAATAATTGAAAGTCCTACATGAAAAATGATTCAGAAGATTTTAGATAAATACAATGCTTCAACAAAAATAGCCAATAAGGCTTTATAAAGAGGAGTGCAAAGAATAAACTAAAAGACAATGCATTTTGCCCATCATAATGTGCCCATGCTGTAATGTGAAATCACATGGGTGCACTCATAAAGCTGTAATAATACCTATAATGTGCCCACTTGTGCGATTGTCAGTGTGCCCATTTAATAAAATCTTTGAAAACTGTGTAATGGATGGTCGGGAAAATAGCCTTAAAGGCCTACAAGGCTCATATATGTACATAAATTGAAACAAGATAGCCAATAAGGCTTGACAATGATGGCATGCAAAACATAAACTAAATGAAATTATGATCTACCCATGATTAACAATTGCAATGTGCCCATTGAAACTCTGACTTTGCTCATTAATCTATCAACTGAAACTTTGCTCATAGGGTTATGTTATGAGTGTGAAACCACATGTGAGCACATAGGTTTGACTCCAATTAGAAACTAGTTGGGAATTTTTGAGCATGACTTTGATTGGTTGTTTTGGAGTTCTCTCCTCTATGGATAAAAAGTTATAAGGGAATTTCAAAGTGCTATAAAATTATATAAATCCAAGGAAGGCCCAGTTCCTTTGGTGTATAAATTGCTATGTGCTAAGTTCAATTGCTACTTGCTAAGGGCATGATCAATTGCTATGTGCCAAATTCAAATTGCTACGTGCTAAGTTCAATTTTGTAAAACAAGATTTGGAGTTATATACTAAAGTTACAAAATTCAAATAAAACATATGCTTTTGTCAATATAGCTACCTATCAAGGATCTAGTTATTAAGAGCGCATTAGATAAATGATTAACGAAGCATTTAAGTTACAAAATTCAAATAAAACATATTCTTTTGTCAATATAGCTACGTAGAGGGATCTAGTTATTAAAAGCGCGTTAGATATATGATTAACGAAGCACTTAAGTTACAAAATTCAAATAAAACATATTCTTTTGTCAATATAGCTACCTAACACGGATCTAGTTATTAAGAGCGCATTAGATAGATGATTAACGAAGCAGTTAAGTTATGTTCTTTTGTCAATATAGCTACCAAACACGGATCTAGTTATTAAGACCGCATTAGACAGATGATTAACGAAGCATTTAAATCTTATCGTTCACAAAGACTTCAAGTGAAAAAGGCGTAAACAAATGCTTTTCTTAAAGAACCGGCGAGCATCTTTGGTTCCCTCATCGTTGAAGCAAGGCATCATCTGTTCGGATGGCAAAGGCGGCATCGAAGCTGACGGCTCTTTTTGCTTCAGGCCAGAAGCAATGGAGTCTCAGAAGAATCAAGAGTAGCATATTGGAGAGACAACCATTCGCTGCAAGAAAGAAGCACCCAGGATCGATCGTGCCATTGCGACAGGCGTTCTCCGAAGCAGATCAGGAGAAACTGCGCCTGTGCGTGCGTTTACGTGTTGTGAACGGTTTTCGTTAGACGGCAGGGCCTTTCGGAATTCTGTGTGCATGTGTGTGTGAGTGAGTGAGCAGGCTTTGTGATAGATTTCATGGAAAATCAGTTGGTTTCAAGAAGATAAATTTCCTGGAGACCTGATTCTGTGATGGATTTCCTTTTCGAACAGAGAGCAGAGGATTTGCGAGAGAGAGAGAGAGAGAGAGATGTGATACATATCCTGATCTTATTTTCTGTGTGGATATTTGTGTGCTGTTGTGAAGCAGAAGGGTCTGGTGTTTGTGTGTGGTCTAGGCATTTTGAGAGAGGCATCCAAGCCATTTCCTTTGTCGATGCTCCCTTCCTGGACACCTTTTGCCTCCATCGTTGATCTCTAGCCGGTGCAGAATGTTGCTCCTTGGCAGCAGTCGTCGGCGCAGAATTCTATTTTCCGCTGTTGCCCTTGCTGCTGGTGGCTATGCTTCGTATCGTGTCTACAAATCCTCTGCAATGAGCCGCAGGAGAAAGCAATTGATGAAGTTTATAAGCTCTTTCTCTCTTCTTGGCGAGGCAGTCTCCCAGAGCGCTGAGTCTTTCGCAGTTATTTCCAATGACCTCAAATCCTTCCTTGGATCAGATACCGATACAGTGCCACGGAGCTTGAGGCAAGCTTTCAAGATAGGTCAGTGTCCTGAATTTCGGGAAACTGTAACAGTCCTCTCGGCTGCTCTAACTCAGGGCTTGCTACGTGGAGTCCGAGCAAACTGCAAGGAACAAAGGCACGGAGCCTTGAAGTTAGAGGGTTTCAAAGGCCCTGGACATGCGAAAGGCAATCTTGGCAGTCAAATTGATCTATCAGAAGATGCTGCTTGTAGGGAGATAAGGGAGGTAATCTTCACCACCAGGGGATATGATGAAGCCATTGGGGGGAACATGAAAAGCAGCTCAGCTGTGCTTGCAGAGGAGGGTTGCTTGGAGTGTGAAGAGAAGAGGGAAATGATTCCAAGTGTGGAAATGGAGTCTACTGTAGAGGAAAGATTTGACGCCCACGCCCAAAAGTTAAAGTTTGCAGCGGATCTGTCTGGAGTTGATGATCCTTCTAGCCATCTGTATGGGTGCAAGCGCACAAGAAAAGTTGGGATCATGGTGGATAGAGCTAAAACAGGGCCAAGGGACATTGATCCTTCTGAGGACCTGCCTGAAAGGTTGCTTGCTAAGCTATTTAGTGAGCCAGGTGTGGGTTTTGCTTCAGCTGTTGCAGGAACTCTAGCGCGTAGTTGTGTTATAGCGCTCTTTGATTGCTTCCAGAACCGACCTACTGGCATTCAATGCCCACTTTCAAGAGATCCTGTGTCTTCATTGGGTGAAGGGCAGTCAACAGGCGTGGAGTACATCAGCTCGAAATCCACTGACAAGAAAACACCTGGAAACCTTTGGGTGGTTGATGTAATCTGTACTGAGAAATGCAAGGCGTTGATCAGCGAGTGCATTCAGACTTTTGTGAGTACAACTGTTTCAGTCTACATAGACAAGACAAAGGATGTGAATTTTTATGATGATATGGTGGCAGGCCTAACCAATCCTTCGCACCAAGCTCCTATGAAAGATGTGCTGATGTCTGTTTGTAACGGTGCGGTAGATACATTGGTTCGAACATGGCACGATGTCAGATTTGTGAAAACTTATGGATCTGACACCCACTGCCAAGAGCATCAGCAAGAGGACTGCGATGCCTTGGGCACTTCTGAAGTAGCCATGAGTCCAATGCGCTCAGGAAATTACATTTCTCATAGTCAGTTATCAGCTGTCCCGGCAGAGGTCCATTACCAGGAAGTTGCAGGTGACATCTTTGAAAGCTTTATGAATGACCATTGCAACAAGGAGTCTGCATATCAAACAATAAATGGAATTGACAGTAAGCCTCTTTGTAAATTCCAAGGAAACAACAGTGGAATGCAGAGTTTTATAGATGGACTTTCTAAAACTCTAGCCATTCCGAGCAACCGTAAACTTGTCGTCGATGTGGCTGGAACGATGACTTCGGAAGCTGTCAGATCGTTTATTGATGTTGTTGTGAGCACAGTTAAGAGTCATTTTATCCCCAAGGTCTCTGGGAGATGCAACAAAGGGGAAAGTGGTGTTTCTGAACACGTGGATATTCAAGGTTGCCAACTACAAGCAAGGTTCAGGAAAGGTACGAGTGATGCAGCAATTAAGGCATTTCTTTTAGGAAGTATTTGCCTAGCTGTATGTTTGCATGTGCTGTTGGGGGTACGAGCACTAGAAAGTCTTTAAATCCCCCACATTTAGCAGTTTCTGTTTATAATAAGGTCATCTGAAGACACAAGTGGTGTTTCGGAACAGAGATGATGAAGGCTGTGAGTTGCAATCAAGCCTAGGAATGGAATAAGGGATGCAGCACGCGTTTCATTTGGCATCCATTTAGGTATATGTGTGTGTGCATGTGGTGTGCTAGAAAGTGTTTTGAAGCTCCCATTCTTTCCCAAAAATCGCTAAACAAGACTCTGCTCAGTACAATGTAGTTGCCAATGTAGAGGTACTACTTTTCTCAGAGTTGCCCTGCAAGTCAAATTGTATCTGTTACGGGCAGTGCTCTCTCTGAAGCTGATGTAATTTTTTGCAAAATGATGGCCAAGATAATGTTCTCGATGGACCAAGGGGTGCTACGTTGTGGCTACACATAACCTCAAGATTTTTCGCTCATTATATGATTGCTTGGTCTTGTTCTATCAAGATTTGCCATTCAGGGAAAGTAAAAATCAACATGTGATGTTAAGGCGTTTCCTTATTTCTGTTAGATCACTCACAAACTTGCTCTATTAATTCATTTCCATATTTCTGTTAGATCGCTCACAAACTTGCTCTATTAAGGCACAAACTCACCACCCAGGCTAGGCAGGATTGTCCTTGTCTCTTTAGTTGAACATATAGAGACAGTGGACACACCTCCTGCCACCCATGACTCCAGTGACCACCTGGTAACTGGTTCTTAGTCCACACATAAGCCCTTCTAGGACCCGTACTTGAATACTGACTGTACTAACTGTTTAACTAGGCCACTAAAGCTTCATAAACTAGTGACAGTTGTCTAGCTTCTTATTTTCTAGCCTGAGACATCCCTCTAGCAGGAAACTACTCTGCGCTACAAGCATCGAAACACCTGTGTGGCTGAGTATACCCTTCTTCTGGAGTGTCGATAGAACTCAGTAAGAAGGCTTTTGTATAAACGAATGCTCAAGTGTTTGTGGGTGCATGGATCTGTATGTGTGCGAGCATATGTTGATAGCATGGCCTACACCCCCTGTTGGGCATGATGTCGGTGGAGATGTCGTCGTAGATGGTCCCTGCTGACCCTAGGAAGTTGAAGCTGCACATTTGTTGTGTATTCAGAGGATGAGTTTCAGTGCGTTCCTATATTCATTTACGTATGCGTTTCCTTAGTTCCCCTGGTTTTTCTCTCCAAAATGTGTTGGCAGAAGATGTGATAGTGCAGCGGAATCTGAACAAAGAGAGAGAAAAGCACTCACACAGCACACACTGCAGAAGGAGAGAGAGACAGGAGACTGCAAAGGATCTCAGGAGAAACCCCTGGAACCACGGGAAACCTCTATACATGTGCTCAACAGCAACACACAAGACAGGCTCCAAGTGCATACCACATGAGCTGGTAACACTGCACAAGGAGTGGCTGAACAGATGCTGGAAGAGCAGCTCACTGCTGTGATCACTGGTGTGGAAGTGCTGCTCCACAACCCTGCTCCAGAAGATGAGAGGTGCGGGCTGAGGGGGGCCCTATAAAGAGCCCCCAGCCCCTCCCTAGTCGGGTGAGGCAAATGCTGGCTGACCAGCCTGCATAGTGGCCGACCCACCCTCCAACCCATGGGGCTGGCACACAGCCCTATATGAGGGCACCCCCCCTGCCTAGAGGGACCGACTCAGCAGCTCCTATAGGGGCCAACCAGGCTGCCTCAAGGTGGCCAGCCACACCTCTATATAAGGGGCTCAACCCCCCCCCCCCTTTGAGGGCTGACAAAGAGCCCTAAAGGGCCGAGTCCATGGGCCTCCAAGAGAGCCGACTGGCTGCTCTCCTCCACACCCTCTGAGAGCCGCCCACACAGCCATGAGGGGCTGAGCTCATTGTGTACGCCTCACAGTGGGGCTGGTGGACCTCTCTCTCCTACTCTACCCTCACAGGGAGGCGGGCACACCTACAACAAGGCCCTCTCTCTGGTCTAGCCTAACCTCACGGGGGCGGGCACACCCACAAGCACTGGCCCTCTCTCACTAAGGTGACATCTGGAGATGTTGACCTCCAACAGAAGAATGTTTGGCCGTTTTCCTTTAGCTATGGTTTCAGGCAGCAGGCACATGTGCTCCCCCACGTGTAGACATGCACACATGTGCTGTCCTATTGTCTCCTGGGATTGTGTACTGCTGTACAGGACCAATTTGCTGGAGAAATTTTGGGACACACGAATGTACACATGCATTCTCTCTGCGCTGACTGATTTGGTCGTATTGTATGCCTTTCATCGGGAGATGTTGACCTCCAACAGAAGAATGTTTGGCCGTTTTCCTTTAGCTATAGTTTCAGGCAGCAGGCACATGTGCTCCCCCACGTGTAGACATGCACACATGTGCTGTCCTATTGTCTCCTGGGATTGTGTACTGCTGTACAGGACCAATTTGTTGGAGAAATTTTGGGACACACGAATGTACACATGCATTCTCTCTGCGCTGACTGATTTGGTCGTATTGTATGCCTTTCAATTTATGCAGGCTAATTCATAATTTAAACCCAGGCTAGCTTCAGGCTTTTTATAGGTGGATTTTTTTGTAACTCATTCAGAAGTTTGTGTAGGTGTTCCTGACTATGAAGTTGAATCAACACATGGAAAAGTATTGATTTATGTTTGTCATGAAAAAATTCTGGAGGTCACGCGCTTACAGATTTAGCAGCCAGGACCTTATTTGTTTGAAAGATGAATAACCTATCACTTGCCAATAAATTGTCTTGTAACATGCCCTGTCAGGAATTTATGGCTTTATAATTCACTGAAATAGCTTGGAACAAAGAAAGCTAGGATGACCCGTAATGCAATCCTGCATAAAATGGCGTATACCTCACATAAAATCTTGATTACAACTGAAGAAGTTTCCACAGTTAACTCTTATTTTAAAATGCTTAAGACAGTAGAAATCTTCAAAGACAAATGTATTGAAATGACTACAAGGACCCGACTCAGAGACACGACCCAGACTCAATACCACCTGCTCATGCTATCCAGCCTTGTTGCAGGTTTACATGATATGAAGATGGGAACCGACTCAACTATGGACCCTACGACACTTACCAGCTGCTCTACAACCGACCCTTATAAGTATGAAATCAACTCAACAAATTCCTGCATGTGTTTGCAGCCCTCGCAATGGAAGTTGCAATGGCATCTGTGGTAGACTTCGGGTCACTGTCTGATACAGTCTTAGATTTGTATTTGTGATCGTGGCATCTACAATTGCATGCAAGCCGAGTCCAATTGTGGACTCTTTGGCATAGAGCAATTGCAACCGACTCTTGTAAGTATGGACTAAGAAAGGAAGCACAAGTTCGTGGCTTGAGTAAAAGAAGTAAGACCACACCATCTTTTAGTCTATGTAGGAGCTAGGAGTCGCCTCCATGCTTGGAATTGTGTAGAAGACTATGCGAAGAACATGTGATGAAGGATGTCCCAAGTGGCCCGACATTGAGAAGGTGGTGAAGGAAAGAGTTTTGAAATTCTTTCTCAAAACGTCATTGGTTTTCCTAAATACCACCCCTATTCAAAATATTTTGTGACTGCCTTCTTATACAAACCTTTGCTCACATGAGTCAGTTAGTCAGGCTGCCAGCTATGAAGACTCCCACTTAAGTTGCCACGCCTTGTCCCGTTCCAATCATGTGCCACAAAGGGCGTCATATTCCAACACTGCTCCCCTTGAATCGAAATGGGGGGAAAGGTAGGAAGAAAATTGTTTGCAAATAGTTGCTATATACGGAAAAAGAAGTGATTGAGAAATAGCTCAAGGCTGCCGCAATCACAAACGTCATCATAATAGCTAAAATTGCAACTCAAGACAATTGCAATGCACTAAGCACTATAAGGATCCCTTGATTCAAGACAAGTGTAACATATGATCCACCATAAGAGTCTTAGAAAAGCCAATCATCTTCTACGACAACAGGTACATCAGTAACAGCATCAGATGATGACACCTCAAGAGCTTTGTCCTTCGAACCGTTCGAGCTTTTACTACGCTTAGCTTTTTGTTTCTTCCAACAGTGTTCCTTGTTGTGGCCAGACTTATTGCACTAGCAACAGTCTTCTTTCTCTTTACATTATTCTTCTCTTTAGCAATGTAAGTAGGTTGAATTTGAAAATGCAAGGGATCCTCCCTTTTGTCTTCATTGAGCAAAGGTCCAACGTGATCGAAGAAGGCCATGCCTGTTGGAAAGGTCACCTCCCCATCTATAAGCCCCCAAATGAGGAGAGCGTGGGGGAGGGAGACCTAGGGCAGGATGTGCCCAAGAGAGAAGAAAGAGAGGGCTGCCACATGGGCAGCACCTCACAGGAATGCAACCTACAAATGGGCAGGTTAAGGGCCTGCAACAGACCCTGATGATGGCGCGGTACAGGCAGGTCAGGACAGCAGGACCTGTACAGATAGGTACGGCCCCTATACAGCAGCATGGCAGGTGTCTACAGGCAGGGACATGACCTGCAAGCAGAGCTGGCACATGGCGCAGCATAGCAGGAGCAGAGGTGTGCCTTGTGGGCAGGATTACGACCTGCAGAAGGGCCTGGAAAAGGGCCGGACCTATGGGCCTGGACCCTGCACTGGAAGGGGCCAGCAAAGGGCCCTTATATAGGGCTGGTTGGGCTGAGCCAACCAGGTCGGTTGGGCCAGCCAACCTAGCCTGTCCAGTCAGCCCAGTCAGGGCAGACTGGTCGGTCAGGAGCAGCAGATAGGGCTTCCTTGGGCCTTTTCCGAGGAGGTGAAGGAGACCTAAAGAGTGCTGCAGACTTAGCTCCAGGGAGAGGCTGAACCTAGACTGTCTTCTAGGGCAGAAGGTTGCTGAGATCATCATCTTCTGGAGCAGCCATTCACAAGCAGGTTGGAGCAGTGGAACAGGGACCTGTGTGCTGCAGACCTAGGCTGCCCACCTAGGCTGATTCACAGGCAGTAAGGTGGAGGAGAACACACTAGACGGGAAGTCTACAGACGCTCGAGGTGGAGCACGCAGTCTTGAGTCTAGAGATAGCCAGCAGATGGGAGGACCTTGTGGTAAGATCAGAGGACCACATCATTGGTGGGACTCTGGATCTGTCTCTTTTGTATTGTGTCCATAGTTGTGGACGGAAATATATATTCTGGTGGTTTCTCTATCTGGCTGGTTCATTGTCTATTGATGAGTCTGCACATCTATGTGACGCACATTAAGTAAAGAAGTTTGTGATTCCACACCCCACACCCACAGTGTGTGAGCTCCTAGGCATTACTATAAGTCTTTTGCTGCGTGTACCCTCTGTTGGGTATTTTCTAACATGGTATCAGAGCCCAAGTAGGAGGCTCACATATGTGGGAGCCTGAAGGCAGGGACCTTGCTGAAGGACGACCCTGATTCACAAGCTCTAGGGAATCGACTTCCACGTCTGGAGGATTGTGCCCTTGTGAGAAGGAGGGTGACCCAGGTTCAGTCAGGTGCGTTTAAAGTTCGCGGTCCAGGTTATCTGGAGATGAACTTTTGTTGCAGACCTTGCCAAAGGAAGGACGGGTTGAAACAGACCCTCAGAGCATGGTGCCTGGAAGACTCCAGGTTGTTCACTCATTATGAGGGGGACGACTGGAAGATCGTGATGGCTGGATTGCTCGAGTTCAGAGGCGGGAACGTGACTGAAGGAGGTGGTACCAAGAGGTGCTACCAAAGATGGACCTGTGTACCAGGATGGTGTGCGGAAGCAGAACCGGACCTGGTGTAGCAAGAGCCACTGGATGAAAAGCCAAGAAAAGATTTCGACATCGAAAAGTTCTAGAGGACTACGACCAGGGAGGTACTGGAGCATCTTCATCCACGTGTGGGCATTGGGCCTGGATGTGTCGGTGAGAGGGGGTGTTGGAAAGGTCACCTCCCCATCTGTAAGCCCCCAAATGAGGAGAGCGTGGGGGAGGGAGACCTAGGGCAGGATGTGCCCAAGAGAGAAGAAAGAGAGGGGGCTGCCACATGGGCAGCACCTCACAGGAATGCAACCTACAGATGGCGTCAGCATGGCGAGGGTAGTGGGTAGGTGAACGGCCTGCAACAGACCCTGATGATGGTGTAGTACAGGTAGGTCAGGACAGCAGGACTTGTACAAATAGGTACGGCCCCTATACAGCAGCATGGCAGGTGTCTACAGGCAGGGACACGACTTGCAAGCAGAGCTGGCACATGGCGCAGCATAGCAGGAGCAGAGGCGTGCCTTGTGGGCAGGATTGCGACCTACAGAAGGGCTTGGAAAAGGGCCGGACCTATGGTATTGGAAGGGGCCAGCAAAGGGCCCTTATATAGGGTTGGTTGGGTTGAGCCAACGAGGTCGGTTGGGCCAGCCAACCTAGTCTGTCCAATCGGCCCAGTCAGGGCAGACTGGTCGGTATTTTTGCCAGGCCTTAGGGCCTATAAAAGGAGAGGCTCAGGCCTCATGTCATTGTCCAGCAGAGCAGCTTTGGAGGAGCAGACAGGAGCAGCAGATAGGGCTTCCTTGGGCCTTTTCCCAGGAGGTGAAGGAGACCTAAAGAGTGCTGCGCAGACTTAGCTCCAGGGAGAGGCTGAACCTAGATTGTCTTCTAGGGCAGAAGGTTGCTGAGATCATCATCTTCTAGAGCAGCCATTCACAAGCAGGTTGGAGCAGTGGAATAGGGACCTGTGTGCTGCAGACAAAGCTTGGCAGGGGCTGCCCACCTAGGCTGATTCACAGGTAGTAAGGTGGAGAAGAACACACTAGATGGAAAGTCTACAGACGCTCGAGGTGGAGCACACAGTCTGGAGTCTAGAGATAGCCAGTAGATAGGAGGACCTTGTGGTAAGATCAGAGGATCACATCATTGGTGGGGCTCTGGATCTGTCTCTTTTGTATTGTGTCCATAGTTGTGGATGGAAATATATATTTTGGTGGTTTCTCAATCCGGTTGGTTCATTGTCTATTGATGAGTCTGCACATCTATGTGACGCACATTAAGTAAAGAAGTTTGTGATTCCACACCCACACCGCACACTGTGTGAGCTCCTGGGCATTACTAAAAGTCTTCCGCTATGTGTACCCTCTGTTGGGTATTTTCTAACAATGTCATCATTTGATAGTTTCAACATATCTGGAGGGTAAACTTTTTGAAAATATTGCTTTCTTATCCTCATCCTCAATTCTTGATTCGAGCTCATGAAGTTGTTTAAGTAGTGCTTGCATCTTTCCCAGGCTCTCTAATTCACTCGTTGTTAAACCAAAAAGATCTTGCTTTTCGAATGTTTCATTCAAACTCCAAATCATGTTTCTAAGATCTGCCAGTTTCCTATTGTTGTCTTTGATATCTCCAAATGTTGAATATACTTGGACCCAAGTGCTCATCCCATCATACCAATAGCTCATTCATTCTTCTACTCCCACATTGAAACTTTATCGATGTCGCTCCCACCAGCTCTTGGCTTCTTTTTTAGTTCCAGGTACTACACCCCATAAACTTTGGGTGGACAATTGTCAATTGGAGAAGTTCGATCGTTAAACTTGATCATCTGCCTCAGCCTTGTCTTTCTTCATGATGTCTATTAGTGCATTCACAAGTTGCCTATTAGTCTTAACCAAACATGAACTTTCAAGATGCCTAGTCCTTAGCAAGCTCTTAGAAACCTTCACCAGCCACAACACACTAAGCAAAGCTCATATAGAGTCCACTAATAGATTCGAGAACTCATGGGCTGCAGACAACTTTTCTCTCCTCACAAGCTCTCTTGGTATCGCAGCTCTAATACCAATTGTTAGGAATATATGGCTTTATCATTCACTTAAATATCTTGGAGCAAAGAAACCTCCGATGACTTGAAATGCAATCCTACATAGGGGGACAAGCAAAATCTTCCGAGCATCCGAGCGAAGGGAAAAAAAAGCTTCCAACTATGTAAAAATATGGCAAAAATGGATCGGAAGTAAACATAGTTTCACTTAGAAATATGCAAAGTATTGTAGCAATGCCTACTTTATACACGAATCTTTGGGAATGGTGAGAATAGGATGGCTTTTGAATAAACCTACATGTAGAGTAGACTTCTCCATGAAAATTTCCTTATGATCCTTCTTAACAAATTTTACTTAATAGGGAGTGACATTGGAAAACCTCTCTCAACTTATCTTCATGAAAGGGCTTCTCCAAAGAAAACTCATTGAAGCAAGCCATCAAGGTAGTTTCGCTAGTGAAACCCCTTTGAAGTAGTTTTCCAAGGTAGTTTCGGTGGCGAAACTACCTTGGACAGTACTTTTAAAAGTGACATAACTTTCACATCCAATGTCCAAGTATAGTTATTCAGTCACTCAAATTGATTGAAAAGCCCCATTTGAGCACATTGATGAGGTTATATTTTGGAAAATCTTGCATATATAGTATGAAATATTACATGTATTTTATGAAAGTGATATTTAAGCCCAAGTTAATACTTGTTTATAGTAATTTAAACTTCTTTAAAAACATGTTCATAAATATCTTGTTATTAATACTATAAAAACATTAGAAAGATATTGCCATATGATATAAATGTGTTTAATAAGTAATTATTTATGTATAATATGATTACATTGAGAGTGATTATGAGAGATGTTTCTTTAAAAAATTATTTTTCAACACTTTTTAAAGGTAATAACAAGGGTACAAACGGATGTCTGTGAATAAGAAGATTTATGTTATGTAAAAATGAATGAGTGACTAGTCCGTATAAAATAAAAGTGAAAATACCATGTTTCCTAAAGAAATACTATTTTTTAAATCTCTTGAAAAACATGCTCGGATAAATCTGCTCATAGGTTTTTGCTCGTAAAATTGATGCATCCCTTACATAAAATGATGTATTCCTCACATAAAATGTTGATACAACTAGAGAAGTTCCAACATTTCACTTTTATTGATAAGTAATGTATTGAAATGACTACAAGGACTTGGATTCAGAGACACGACCTAGACCCAAGACCTCTTGCTCATGCTATCTAGTCTTCTTGCAAGTTACAAGATATGAGGATGGAAACTGACTTAATTATGGACCTTATGACACGGAGCAACTGCTCTACAATCGGCACTCATAAGTATGGACTAAGAGAGGGAGCACATGAAGTAAAGGAAGACCACACCATCTGTCCATCTATGTAGGAGCTAGGTGTTGCCTCCAATGCTTGGAACTATGTAGAAGACTCCGCCAAGTGTAAGACACACACAAGGTAGTTGCATGGGTAACCACTCATCACAACTCTACTTGCATGAGCCAATCACAGTCAAGCTTCACTTAACTTATAATATAAGGAGTGATAGAGGGTTCTTTTGCTTTGTTTCTCCTTGCCACGAGATCCACGAGAGAACTCGATTTTCTCATGAGAGAGACCACGCAAGTCTTCTTGTTTCTCCATCCTTCTCTCTCCTTCTACCTTGGAGTGCTCTCTAGAACTCTCCCCCTAGCTGAGTGCATGCCAAGTGGCCTCATCTCATGGTGCCATGTGTCCCATAAGGGACATCTTTCATTAATCCCTCTCTTGGGCTATCCCTTGCACCCCTCGTAAATGCTTAGGCCTAGGTTCGTCGATCCTAGACCCAGCATTGAGCCCTCTAGATTCCCACCTCATCATAATCAAGTCATAGAGCTTCCATGATTATGGGTGACGTAACATTTCATTTCCCTTGAGAATGTTTACATCCTTGAAAACAAAATTGGGAAACCGCCTCTGGAGATTGCTTACCCTTTCCCATGTTGAACTCTCTTCAGGCCTATCTTTCCACTTAACTAGACGTTCTTGCCATATTGTATGTCGTGTTCTTTTTTCTTGTTGGTCTAAAAATTTGTATGGTACATGTGGTAAAGTGGCAGGCTCAATAAGTTCAACTGGGACTTCATTCTAATGAGATTATCATCATCTCCTAACTTCCTTTTTAGCCTACTCACATGGAAAACTAGATGTACTCTAAATTCCTCTGGTAAGGCTAATTTGTAAGCAAGTTCTCCGATTCTTTTACGTATTGTGAATGGCCAACAATACCTATGACTTTGGACATTTACTTGTCCTTAGGGATTCTGAAGATTCAGGTACCCTGAGATAGACTTTCTCATTTTCTTCAAACTTCAACCTTCTATGGTGGGGATTTGCATAACTTCTAGCTCTATCTTGAGCCCTTCTAATGCTATCTTTAGCTAACTCAAGCATCTGATTCATATCCTCAAGAAGATCTTTAGCCACTTGAACCTTCTCTTTTTTGAGTGCCACTACAACTGGGGCTCTAGGTTGAAATGCATACATCATCATGAATGGAGTGAAACTTGTAGCTGAATTTTTGGCACTGTTATATGCAAATTCTAATACGGGCAAGTATTGTTATCAATTACTTTTTCCTTTACTTAGATATGCTCGAAGCATATCCTCAATGACCTGATTGACCCTTTTAGTTTGACTCACTCTGTGGCTGATCTGTTGTGCTCATATTCAAAGAAGCTTCCAACCTCATAAACGTAGCCCTCCAAAATGGCTATTAAATTTGCTATCCCGATCACTAACAATACTAGCTGCTAGCCCATATAATTTATAAATATGCTCCACAAATAGGCTAGCTAATTTTGGAGTTTTAACCTCTTCACTGGTTGGAATAAAGTGAGCCATCTTGTTCAACCGATCCACAATTACCAAAACAGAGTCATGCCCCCTTTGTGTCCTAGGTAATCCAATAATAAAATCCATGGAGTACTTTCCCATTTGTCCTAGCTTAAGGTGCTCAACCTTACTGGGCCTGGCATTTTTGGCACTTCAATACATAGTCTTGGACATCCTTATCTATTCTAGGCCAAAAGAGTTGCCTTTTCCAAAGGGCATACGTCTTCCGAATTCTCGGATGTCCAGCACTTGAGCTATCATGACACTCAAAAAGAATTTGGTGCCTAATGTCATTATTATCCGGGGCACATACTCTACCCTTGTAGAACAGGTAGCCATCTTCAATAGTATATTTTTTCCATTTGAGTCCTCTATCTATGGTATGTCACCATTTCCATGTCATTCCTTTGTGAAAGCTCCTCGATTAGTTGGATCCCTCTTCTTAATTGCTTTCCATATTTCAGAAAAGTGAGAATCAAGCTCATATTTTCCTTTTAAGGACTCTATAAAATCATTTGGAATTGAGTAAAACTCAATTCATTAACAATTGGCATTCATCTTAGGGAGTCTACTACCACGTTGAACTTGCCCTTTTGATATGTCAATTAAATATCAAACTCTTGCATTATTTCATCCCATCTAGCTTTCTACCTTTAAGCTCTAGCTGATTGGAAATCCACTTAATGCTTTCTTAATAAAAAATGATCTCAAATTTGGCAGCATAAAAATAAAGGGTCCATTTATTCAAAGCATAGACTATAGCATATAGTTCCTTCTCATATGCCGGGTAATTCTATTGGGCACGGTCTAAATTTTTGCTTTCAAAAGCCATTGGTTGACCCTTTTGTCAAAATACCGCTCCAACAACAAAGTCACTGGCGTTTCAATGAAGAAAGATTTATTGGGATCGACTACCTTTAAGACATGAGCAGTTGCTATAGCTACTTTTCACTTCTCAAAAGTATTCTTTTGAGGTTCATCCCATATGAAGGTACTTCCATTTCCCTTAAGTTGGTTCGTCATCGAAACAACAATCTTACCATAGTCTTGGATGAATCTCTCATAAAATCTAGACAACCTAAGAATGTTGGCAATTCTTGTAGGTTTGTAGGATGTGGCCATTTAAATATGGCCCTCACCTTTTCAAGAAAAGAGACTTGTGTCTAAGCAATTGGAACACTTTCCTCAAATGTTCCAAGTGATTTTTTCTCGTTTTACTATAGATTAGGATATCATCTAAAAACACTACATGAAATTTTCCTTGATACGGTCTCAAGACATTGTTTATAAGTGTCATAAAAGTTGTTGGAGTATTTGTTAAACCAAATGGCATTACTTTAAATTGATAATGCATCTACCTAGTACAAAATGATGTCTTAGGGACATCCTGTTCTCTAATTCACAATTGGTGATATCCTGATCTTAATTCAATTTTTATAAAATATTTTGCCCCTTGAAATTGATCAAAGAGCTCATCAATGTGAGGCACATGATACGTATTTTTATTGTGATTTTATTTACGGCTCTATAGTGTATGCATAAATGCATGCCATCTTTTTTCTTTACTAGTAAACCGATGATGACCAAGGTGAATTACTAGGCTGAATTTGGCCCTTCCTACGGTATTCAATTAATTGTCTTTCGACCTTATGTTCTTCTATTTGACAAAGTCTATATGGTGGTTTACAAATAGGGGTAGATCCAATAATTATATCTGTTTTATGATCTACATCTTATTAGGGACGCAAACCATTAGGCAAATCACACTAAAAAATATTTTTAAATTTAACGATTAAATAATTAAGCTAAGATTTATACTTTTAAATCACATGAAGAGAACATGATGTGCCGAACTCTCTATTTATTTGCTCGATGCCCTTGGAATTGGAATTCAAATCCGATCTGGTTGTCTTTTGATCCCGCTTTTCTTTTTAGTCAAGAAAGAATTCAAATCTCCTCGATCTGATCTTTGATCCTCTTCTTGGAATTTGGTGAGGTAAAGATTATGAAGGGTGATAGCTTCGAGTCTTAGAGAGAGGAATGAACAAAAGAATGAAGAGGACTTACAACCTTAGAGGGGTATAAAACCTTGGTGATGTGGCAATTTAACAAAGTTTATAGCCTTTTGTGACATGGCCTATCTTCTGGTCTTGGATATTTCACCTTGCTACAGGTCAACAAGAGAATTCGGATCGCTTGTCTACTTCAACTACTTTGGCTTTTGCCACTTCAATTTGTCTATAATTCGAGGATCGGTTCTATGATCCTTCACCAGGCAAAGCATGATCCAGACATAGTAAATGGTGATATGGTCTCCTCATAAGCTAGGCGATAAGTGGCAACAACTGATATACATAACAAGGAAAGCGAGTCATGGAAATTACCTTGTGGTTGTTCAGGAAATGGATGAGTTTGTACAAAACTTCATTATAGATTGAAAATCAAACTTTGGCGGGAAGGTAGCCCGACAACAGGAAAATATTCTAAAAGCAAAAATGCAATGTGGTAGGTGGAAGCCATGCTATTGCATTGAAAGTGGTGATGCCTTGGATTCTTCTCTACATCCCATATCTCTCCAAGAGTCCCTTAACAGGTTCTCTCCATCAGATAAGCCTCTTCAAGTATTTCCATCACTCTGAATATCCTCGAGACCCTGGAATATTGAGAGAACTCTAGTTTTGAGTCCAATGATACTAACTAAGATCTACTAGAAAACAATCAAAGCAGTTGCGTGGTGGTAGGGACTCCTAAATCAAAGGCACCTCCCCATACATGGGGGACACACACACACACACACACACACACGATCATAGGACAAGACCTTGATCACACAATTCCCAACATACCCGCCCTCAAGGGTTCGCCTCTTACTGTGACAAGGATACATCTAGTCACATAGTTTCACATGCCATCTCATGGTGGTCAAGGATAAATCTATGGCTAGGATCTCATGCTAGCAATGATGCCCAAGGATCAAGGTTTACAAAATGGGATAGAACCCCCCCAAGTGGTTATCTCCCTTGCATGTACAAGGATTAATCTTAGGCCTAGTTTCTCATGTCTACAAGAGGTACCATGGAGGCAAACACTTATCACATGGCCTACATCATATGGTGACTAGAGGTGATTTACAAAGACTATATAGTCTTCTTGAAATGTCCAAGATTTATCTTGGTACCACAACAATCATCTTGATTATATCACATCCAAGCTCATTACTTACAATCTTTTTAGACATCAAGGTTAGGGCAGAGCACCCAATGAAAAGTGATGATCTTCTATATATGTTACTATGAAAAAATAAGTACCTTTGGGCAACTCCTTCTTACCACTTGATATGTGGCAGTGTCTAAATTCTTACAACCAGTATCTCTCAACACAAGTCACCAATCTCCAAAATGATGTGACTATCCCTTTGCAAATGCCACTCAAACATAGAAAATGTAAACATCATCACCATAAATGACAAGTACCATGACACTTGTGGAGTCCATTTTGGAGTCAATACTTAGTCAAACAGAGATCTATTAGTGCAGCCGGCTAAAACAAATATAGAACAAAAATTTTGACTAGTCAAACCTCTGGGCAAACTTTGACCAGATTTTGACTGTTTTCCCAATCTGAAGATGGAGGCCAGAATTGTAGCTGAAAGAAGAAGCATTCAAGAGACTTTTAGCATGGAAATGAAGCTCTTACTGAGGACTAATTCTAGTAAAGAGGAATGGTGAAATTTTGGGCGGCATTTCCTGGGGTAGCAAAGACTAGAATCGGTGAAGAATCAAAACTTTGTCCTTATTTTGACAACCATTTTCGACCAAAATTCATTAACAGGTTGCCAATGAGGTCGCCCAGCTTCCTGACGAAGGAATTAGAGTATAGTTGAGCACTTTGTCAAAACTTTGTGACTGATCGACGAAGTGTTTTCTTATTGGCGGCACACGTAGTAGAGACGACCAATGCTTCATTTCTTTGGGTCATAGTTTTTCCCCAAGAGAAGGTATCTCCAATCAAAGGGCTTGGAAAATGGCGCAGCAGAGAAAGAGGGCAAAATGCGGAAGAAGGTGGAGAGGGGAAAGAAGGTGATGAGGTGGCACTTTGGAGCTAGAGTAGGCTAGGAGCATGAGATGGAAGCTCAAGGAGGGTAGAAAGGCTCTGATACCACATGTTGGGGAGTGGGAGAGAGATGGACATCATGGAAGAGAGTGTGGGAACCAAGTGCAAAATGTTCCATTGATTTGAGAGGAAGTCCTCTCTTTTATAAAATGGGAGAGAGGGTGACCAAGATCATAGGCACCTCTCCTACATCAAAGGAAATAAATCCATACATCATAGGGACTCCTAAATCAAAGGCACCTCCCCATGTGGGGGCCTTTGCATTACATCATCACTTATGTCATGTTCTAGACACATCATAGCACTTAGTGTGCTACACACACACACACACACGCACACGATCATAGAACAAGCCCTTGATCACACAATTACTATTGAGATATCGAGCTCCACTCGTGATATGCCAAGGTGACCGTTGTGCATTTATGTCACCGACTTGTTAGCTGCAGATGCGGTTGGTACACTGCCCATGAATAATAGCTGGATGATAGCTATCTTTATGTACTCTAGTTAGTGGCTTAGTTAGTATGCCACCTAGGTTAGCTGAGTTTGGTTTGAGACCCACATATAGGGTTCATCTATTCCTTTTGTACTAAGAGAGAGAATTCTTTTGGCTTTCACAACTAAGAAGAGGAAAATTGTTTTTAGCCTCCATCTTTGTGTGTATTCCCCCATTGTGTATGTGAGAAAGCTACAAGTGAGACTCCTTACTTCTCTCCCACTCTCTTCACATGGTATCAGAGCTCGGTTCATGGTAAGGAGCTCACGGAAGCAAACCAAGTTCACGGTGTCTTGGTAAGAGGATCAGTGTTGCTTTCCTTTTTTGAGTTTGGGAGTAAATCTCTGCAGGTAGCATAGCTGGAAAGTGCAAGAGTGCACTGTCTCAGATTGGGACGCCCTTTGCAGTATGGCGAGAGGGCAGTATATGTTGTGGGCATGGGCGATGCCCTCGGTGACATTATTTTTTTGATTCAAGGCCATTTCGGGGCCCATTTTGGTGGCGGAAGTTTTCCACAGGCACTTAGAAAGGTACCCTATTTTTGCTGTGCGACCACTGTTCTGCAGGTCGGTGAAAAGTTGCCGTAGAAATTGCATCGTATGCCTATGCACAGAGATATTGGGAGTGACACAATCGTTCTTATTTCCTGTTGATGCAAAATCGTCACTAGGAAGTGACTATGTGGTCAAATACCACTTTCGTCAGTTTTGTAGATTTGCCCTTGTGAGACAGAAGTTGTTTTTTGCAGTGACAGAATATTTTTGTAGTGTTTTGTAATGGCGTCTGATGCTCTTTCACAGATAGTCAGTGAAAAGCTTGACAAGAACAACTTCCCAGCATGGAAGTTTAGAATGACGAATTTCCTTAAGGGAAAAGGCTATTGGGAGTTCATTATTGGAATTGAACAAGAACCAGTTATTCCTAATGTTTCCAATCAACAAGAGTTGCAAGCATTTAAAGGCTCGCATGAGAGAGCCAGGAAAGTTATGTACTGGCTGTCTATCAGTATTTCAGATTCTATGATTGTGCATATTCAAGATGCAAGCATGTCGGAGGAGGCATGGGATACTTTGACAAAAATTTATAGCACAAATATGCAAGCCAGGAAAATGTAGCTCAAGTAGGAGTTGCATAATGTGCAGAGAGAAAATATGAGCATCAATGACTACCACATGAAGGTGAAGAAGATTGCAGATGCACTTGCTTTCATTGGGTCGCCAGTGGAAGATGATGATTTAGTTTCTGTGACCTTGAATGGTCTAGGAAAGGATTATGCACAGTTCCGGACATCCATTGCCGTCCGTGAGAATTTTCCTAATTTTGGGGAGTTGATTGCTCTTCTAATTTTTGAAGAGTAGAGAAATGGTGGTGCATCTTCTTCAGGAGGAACTTCAAAAGAAGTTGTCTTCTACTCAAATGCTAGAAGAGGTAGAGCCAGAGGTAGAGCAAGCCGATCTGGAGGCCGTGGTAGAAATCATAATATGCACCAAATTTAAGAAAACCAATCCTATGGAGGAGGACGTGGTAACCTTAGAGGCAGGGGGAGCCAAAGAGGTCGTGGTGGATGGCAGAGAGGCCAAAATGCAAACAGCAATGTTGAATGCTTCTACTATGGTAAAATGGGTCATATGGTTAAAGACTACTACAAAAAGTAGAATGACATCATGAATGGAAAATTGCAGCAAGGCAATTATGCATCCTCTAGTAGACATGGTGATGACAGAAATGAGCATTTGTTTATGGTGTAGCACATGACCAATTCTATGATAAGTGCAAAAGAAAGCAATGATGTGTGGTATGTTGACTTAGGTGCATCAAACCACATGATAGGTCATGCAGAATGGATGCAAGATGCAAGGAAAATGGAAAGACCAGGATATGTGGAGACTGGTGATGATATTGTATATCCTATTGTGTAGATTGGTAAAATTACTTTGTCTATGTTGTCTGATGTATTTCATGTCCCGAATATCACCAAGAACCTGGTTTCTATTGGTCAAACGGTTGAGTAGGCTTGCAGGTTTGATTTAATCCTCATGGATGCTTTGTTGAGGATATGAAAAATAAAGGTCACTTGATAGCAAAAGGGAAGAAGAAGGGCAAGATGTTTACGTTAGATGCGGACATGCCTAAATTGAGTGCAGCAATGTTTGCACATGGGACTGGTGTAGTTGCAGATATTGATATCTGGCATAAACGCATTGGTCATGTTAATGTACAATGACTTAAATTAATGCAGGCCCAAAATATTGTTGCAGGATTGCCTAAGTTCAAGGTTGCAGAAATGCATAAGGTATGTGAAGCATGTCAATTTGGAAAAAAGGCAAGGAAACCATTTCCTAGACATGTTCAAGAGAGTAAGAGGCCATTGGGATTAATCCACTCTGATGTGTGGACTACTAAAGCTGCATCTATTGGAGGCTATCATTATTTTGTCACTTTTATTGATGACTACAGCAGAAAATTTTGGGTGTATTTTATGAAAAAGAGAAGTGAAGTGTTTGGGCATTTCAAAGCTTTTAAAGCTATGGTTGAAAAAGAAACATGCCTACAAATAAAATGCCTAAGGTCAGATGGAGGGGGAGAGTACCTCTCAAATGAGTTTGCAAGGTTCCAGGTTCCTGCAGGAGCATGGCATAAAGCAGCAATATTCATGCAGCCATACCCCACAACAAAAAATGGACTTGCAGAAAGGAAAAACGGGCATATTGGAGAGGTATCTTGGGCCATGCTAAATGAAAAAGGCCTACCAGATTATTATTGGGCTGAAGTAGTTGCTACAGTAGTTTACATAATGAACAAGACTCCCACTGCAGCAATACATGGCATGATGCTAGAGGAGATGTACACTGGTAGGAAACCAGATATTTCTCATTTGAAAATTTTTGGTTGCATTGCCTATGTTCATGTGCTAGTTGAGTTGAGGTCCAAGTTGGATCCAAAAGTTGAGAAGTGCATCTTTATTGGTTATTCTCTGTAGCAGAAAGGGTATAGATGCTATAACCCTTCTACTCATAAGTTTACAGTGAGCAGAGATGTTGTTTTTGATGAGATGAGTAGTTGGTATAAACCAATAAATGTGATTGATGATGTAGATGCACAAAATGGTAATGTTGCATAGAATTCAAAGCAGCAATCACAAAATATTAATCTCATATTAGTGGGCCTGTAGTGTCCTCTAGCAGTGGTTCACATACTTCACCATGGACAGGCAGATTGAGATCAGGAGAATCTCCTCAAAGCAATGTAGATATTGGTATGCAAGTATCACGAAAGGGAAAAGAGAAAGTAGATCAGCCCATGGTTGATGTGAATGTAGGTCACTCTTATGTGGATGGTGAATCTGGTGGCTTAGAACAAAGCCTTGATAATGAGTTGGGTATTCCTTCTGTTATTACACCTAGAGTAAGGAAGATAAGGTATGTTTTTAGAGCATCTGGTAGTGAGCCTATTTTGCGCAGGTCTACCAGAGTTAAGTATCTTGTGGATAGGTTGAAATATGATGGATTTACAACCATTCATTATGCCTATATGGTCAAGGTGATACATGAACCAGAACCCACTTCTTTTGAGCAAGCCATGGGAAAAGAAAAATGGAAGAAAGCCATGGATGAAGAAATGGATGCCTTGGAAGCAAATGCTACATGGGAATTGGTGCCTTTGCCTAAAGACAAGAATGCAATTGGCTGCAAGTGGGTCTATAAGGTGAAGCACAATGCAGATGGTTCTATGAGCAGATACAAGGCAAGATTAGTTGTCAAGGGGTATGCACAGACATATGGCATTGATTATGAAGAAACATTCAGTCCGGTTGCAAGGATGGCAACCGTAAGAGCAGTCATTGCTATGGCTGCATCAAAGCGATGGTCTTTACATCAGATGGATGTAAAGAATGCCTTCTTGCATGGTGATTTGCAAGAAGAGGTCTATATGGAGCAGCCACCAAGTTATGTGCATGATGTTCATCATTTGCAGGTTGAAGAAAGCCTTGTATGGCTTTTAGCAAGCACCCAGAGCATGGTGTGACAAGATAGGATAGTATCTTGCCACTATTGGCTTTCAGATTTCCACAGCAGCTTTCTCACTTTATGCGAGAAAAACAGAGAAAGGTATTATGCTTCTTGTCATTTATGTTGATGATTTGATCATCACAGGTGATAGTGATGAAGATATCTTTCATATTAAAATGCTATTAAAGCATAAGTTTGAGATGAAGGATTTGGGAGAGCTGCATTACTTCTTGGGCATTGAGGTGATTAGATCCACAAGTGGGATATGGCTCTTGCAAAGGCAGGATTGGACATGGTGTCTAAATATGGGATGACAGGCTATAAGCCTATTTCAGTTCCTTTGGAGCAGAATGTGAAGTTGAGCGTAGATGCAGGTGAGCTTCTGGAAGACCCTACTATGTACAGATGCATAGTAGGAAGTTTGATTTATATGACTATTACCAGGCTAGATTTGAGCTATGCTGTTGGGTTGGTAAGTCAGTTTATGCAGGCTCCAAGAAAATTGCATTTGGATGCAGCTAGACGCATACTGAGGTATGTGAAGTCCACATTGTAGTATGGACTATTTTATGAGACTGGGGTTCAGATACAGTTGCATGGATACACTGATGCTGATTGGGCTGGTAGTATTTCTGATAAACGATCTACCAGTGGATATGTGTTCTCTTTTAGGAGTGCTACAGTCACTTGGAGTAGCAAGAAACAGCCTACAGTTGCCTTGTCGAGCACAGAGGCTAAGTACAGGGGTGCAGTAATGGCTACATGTAAGGTAGCTTGGTTGCGTAAGCTACTTTATGATATGCATCAGTTTACAGATGGGACAATCGTCATTTATTGTGACAACATGAGCAGTTTACACTTGGCAAATAATCCAGTCTATCATGCTAGAACAAAGCACATTGAGGTGCATTATCACTATGTGCGGGAGAAGGTTCTAGTAGGTTTTATTGATCTGGTTTATATCAGCACAGAGGATCAGGTAGCTGACATATTCATGAAGGCATTGGATGTAGAGAAGCTATGCAAGTTCAGAGACCTACTTGGTGTGCAGGAATTGGGATTGAGCTCAAGGGGAATGTTGAGATATCGAGCTCCACTTGTGATATTCCAGGGTCACCGTTGTGCATTTATGTCACCAAGTTGTTAGTTGCAGATGTGGTTGGTACACCGCCCATGAATAATAGCTGGATGACATCTATCTTTATGTACTCTAGTTAGTGGCTCAGTTAGTATGCCACCTAGGTTAGCTGAGTTTGGTCTGAGACCCACATATAGGGTTCATCTATTCCTTTTGTACTAAGAGAGAGAGTTTTTTTGGCTTTCACAACTAAGAAGAGGAAAACTATTTTCAACCTCCACCTTTGTGTGTATTCCCCCATTGTGTATGTGAGAAAGTTGCAAGTGAGACTCCTTACTTCTCTCCTACTCTCTTCACAATTTCCAACATTTTTAACATTGAGAGTCTCTAGGTTTGGAGATTGGATTGATCTCCTCATATATCCAAACCTTTATACTCTTCACCTTATATGTTTTCTAAGGATCTTCACTCTTGTTGCCTTCCATATAAAGTAATCCTGTGCTCGTGTGTCATTTTGACTGATATTGTAAATGTCATTTTTGTGCCATTCAACTTGTGGCACTTCCAGGTTTAAGGCATACGACTACATCATCTATCTCTTTCTCCTTATCATCATGAAGGAATCCTTCTTTCAATCCCCTAATGCATAAGATAATCTTATTGCATGCTCTAGTTTCCTACTATTTTACTTCCACATAGATCTATGCTCTATTGGTTTTGTTGCTAACATAAGCAACAACCATTTCTTGCTTGATTGATGTTAATAGCCATAGCCATGGAGCACAGTTATGGATCCAACCATATGGGTTTTGAGCCATAAATGGCTCAACATCGACCTCACCATCTGGATTTTGAGCCTCAAATGGCTTAGGACAAAGGCAGGCGCCGTGAGACCGTCCAAATTGGCAAGGATAGCACAAGAGCCATTTGGATCCCGTATAAAGATAACACAAGATCCATTTGAAGATGAGAGAAGCTTGAGAGAATGCCTTGGTGCCATATGAGGCCCAAGTGGTTGTAATAAAAGAGACACAAGAGAGAGTGGTATAAGGAAAAGGGTTTGCCCTCCCTTCAAAAGGTGACTTGTATAAAGGTCAAATGGATGACTTTGGTCTTCATTATTGTATTTACAACTTTGGAATACAAGCTTCCACCTCTCTTTCAAGAGTGTCTTTGTGTTTGCCACTCCATCCCTCTTCACTTTCTGCTTCCCTCCTCCCTCTCCCTCCCTTCTCCCCTCTCTTCTCTCCCTTCTCTCCCTTCTCCCCCTCCCCCCTTTCTCTCATGGAAACACATTGCAAAATCTAGGAGCTGCTTGAGTGACACATGCAAATGGCTCGTGACTTGTATTTCTCTCACAAGCAATAGCTTGGAGTGGAGGCTCCACTGGCATTCCTTCAACATTCCCATGACACGTGAGTCATCGTTGAGACTACACATCTTTGGCAACATTACCGAGGAGTTCAAGGTATGCTTTTGCATTGCACTTGGCCTCTCTCGTCAGTTACCCATTGCTCATTGTTTCAAGCTTAACTTGGATCTTTGATAGTGGAGTTGTAAGAGAGGGATGAATGAAGAAGTGTGTGTGTGAACACAAAAAAGATGAAAACTGTCATTTTCTGTTGGAAAGCATTTTTTATCATGGGAAGCTTGTTTTTTAAGTTGCTAGTATTTTGAAGTGACAGGAAGGTAGTTTAAAGGATTGCTAAGGTGTGTATGATAGAAAACTCCAACAAAACCCCCATAAAATGGAGATGGAAGCTCAAATTCAAAGTGGTTCTTGAGCGTTGATAGTCCCACTTGTATAAATTTCTCATCCATGCACCAAAAGTTGATGTTTTTTGCTCTTTTCTATTTAGTATAGGTAGTTCAGGTATTGCATAGCACCCACAAACACTTAGAGCTGGAACAAAAACTCAAAAATCACCAAACAAAAGTTGACAAAATTTGTATTCTTAGATATTTCCTATCCCCACAGATTGTCGCCAAAGCGCTATCCCCACAGTCAAACCTTTGTTGACCCATTTGCGTAGCCCCTATCCCCACCATGGCCTGACAACTTTTCTCTGTCTAACCCATCACCTTAACTAATATGTGTTAGAATCTGCTATCCCATTGGTCTAACAGGTGTTGACCCGAGGCCTTGAGCCTATGCCCACGACCTGTCGGCTTACTGTCGACCCTACGACCATTGCCATACTCACATCCCTCCGAGACAACTAACCCATCGATCGTTTCTTAAAGGCTATCCCTATGCCCATCAGCTTACAGCTAACCCCACGATTGTGGGCATAACATCTTCACCCCATCCCACTGCTGTTGACACGTGTCAACCCTCTATCCCTACGCCCATCACCATAGCTCTATCCCTATGCCCGTGTGGATATTTCTGGGACAATCAAAAAATATACATAATCAAATTTGAGCCAAAGTCTCCCTCCACAGTGTGTGCCCCATGAAGGATGTGGGACCTGAGTCCACAAAGGTGGTCTCAGTCCCTACCTACAGCACAAGGGCTAGTTGTTGCTGGCCTCCCCTTTCCACGAACATATTGAAGAAAGGGTTCTCCATGTCTGCTGAATCCATTTGGCCCAACCGTCCAAACATGTTGGATATCGTACCTCTTATTAACCTAGAGGCTACTACAGAAGGAGCAAGAGAGTTAGGTGGATCCAAGCTAGCATAGGGGACTTCGGAAGCCCTTGGGCCTACGGGATCTTTCATTTCCTCGATCATGCTCTTTCTCTCATTAAAGCTAGAGGGGTCCTCATGTCAAGGCCCTAACACTAAGTGAGAGCTAGGAATGGAGCTCCCAATTGGAACTAGGGTGAAAAGTAGGCTGAACATAGCTCAAAACACTGTCCTTGGGCTCGGGTTCTTTAGAAGAAATTCTTCCAAACCTCAAGTGCATGTATAAGATCCTGTAAGTTCCACCGAACCTTCCAATGCAAGGAACCTCCATGAGGATGCCTAGTGACCCGCCTTCTTGGAGTCTGATAATTCACTCCTGTAGCTACAGTTCCACTGTTGGGGCATCAAGCTTCATAACCCCAACTCTAATACCGGTAATCCAGTGGATCCCTCCACCAAGGCCAGGCCATATGAAATAGT
Source organism: Dipteris shenzhenensis (assembly GCF_047967505.1). Taxonomy (NCBI): domain Eukaryota; kingdom Viridiplantae; phylum Streptophyta; class Polypodiopsida; order Gleicheniales; family Dipteridaceae; genus Dipteris; species Dipteris shenzhenensis. The sequence continues at coordinate 9,931,763 of NC_141627.1, read as the reverse complement.
AAAGATATCCTTTGAGGCACCAGAGCACACTGCAACTCAGAGGAAAGAAATAAGGTTGGCTTCAATGGATGCAGATGCCACACCAACAAAGGATCTAAGAGCTAAAATGCCAAAGGTTGTTGAGACAGAATATATGGACATCAAGAAAAAGGCCTTGTAGTCCACTGCCCAAGGTAGAGCAATTGGTGGTTTACATGATGGTTCTCCATTCACCTTCTCCTATGATATCTTGCTATCAGATAATGATACAAAATTTACACACATCAATGGCATTGATACAAAGCATTTAAAAAAAATGAGTGGTCATGCTTGGGAGAAGCCATGTGTATTTTTCATAGATGAATTGCAAGATCTTGTAGTGTCATGGATAGTTGAACTTGTACAGTTTATCATAGAAGGTCCTATGGCAGATAAGAAAAGATCAACATTGGTCTTGTTCATGACAGAATCACAAAGGGATGCCTTGTACGCAAGTTTGACATCTGCATTTGGATATTTACTTTCAAAAGTATACCATGGTATAGTCGTACGCAATCATATGACTATCTTGGAAGGCACTACCATTCAAATCTTGCAGCCTTTCTTGATGTGCTTCTTATCCAGGGGTGGTGGCAATCTAATCAAAATTCCTTTAAGGACTCTCGAGCTTCATTACTTTTAGGACAATAAGGCTAAGCTTGATGCAGCAATGGTGGATTACAGAAAGCCAATGCATCCTGATGTGATACTAGAGATGATAAAGACTTTATTGAATGATGGGTTTTGCTGTTGAGAAATTGCTACGCCAAGGTAGAAATGTAAATGTCATTGATACCCCCCATTAGATTGAGTTTTTTGACACATATTACAATTGCACTACCTTCTTTGAAGAGGAAAATGTCAAAGAAGAGGGTAGTGAGGAAAATGACGAAGACGAGGATAGTGAGTCTGAGGGTGATGATTCTAGCTCAGGTGATGATGATGATGAAAGCTCTGAACCCAATGACTTATGCCAATAAGAAATCTGCACAAAGAATAAGGGTGATCAATAGTCAACTAGAGTCAAAAGAAGGTTCCACTCATCATACGAGAAGGCCTGCGGCAGTAAGAAGTAGTAGTACAGCACGTCGTAGGAAAAGGTAAGGCTAAAGAGGTGGAAGCACTTCCCTTGAAATTAAAAGTGAGGAAGGCACCCTTGATCTTGGGTGAAGGACATGCAAGTGGATCAAGTAAGGAAGCCTTACCCAAAGAAGTTATGGACGAGGCAAAGCATGACCAAGAGGAGTTACTAGAAGGCATAGATTGTTCTTCAACCATGACCTTATAGATTCTAGAGCAGCCTACTATTCAGGTGCTTGGAATTGAAGAGCAAACTACTGAGGACCTTGCTACTGAGACTCCAACATTAGAGCAACCTATTAGTCAGGACCTTGGTACTCAAGGGTGCATTAAGGACATTGGTACTATCTTAGAGTAGCCTATTAGTCAGGACCCTGGTAGTCAAGGGCTTGGCATTGAGGAACATGACGGCTGACGGCTTTGTAATCACAAGTTTTGAACTTCTCAAGTTTTGGAATTCTATGTAAAGCGAATATTTAATAAAAAACAACTACTTTTTTATTTCTTTACTCTCATTATTATGTATAAAGATTGTTTATGAGGTTCATTTTATACTTAATGGGGTATTTTAAACTTTATGTCAATGTATTTTTATAGTTAAGGGTGTTTTTTAATACTAAGTGAGGTGTATATGTACACCACTTACACATAAAATGATTTAATATGTACACTACCTTTCTAAGGGGTTTATGTACACTACCTTACTAAGGAGTTTATGTACACCACCTTTCTAAAAGAAATGGTCATAAAGGTGTGCACACCACTTATACATAAAGGTGTTTATTTACACCACCTTTTTAAGAGAATTGGTCATCTATTGATGTTCTTAGGTGATAGTAGCTCAACTCATAAGAAGTTATGAAGATGTTTATGTAGACCACCTTTGTAAGAGATTTGGTCATGCATTGATGTTCTTAGTACGTAATCACCAAATCTTTTGTTTTGAGTTGTTAAATCTAGTTCAAAAAACAACATTACTAGTATATTCAAAATTTTTGGACTGTTTTTTAGTCCATTTCTCAAATTGGACTTTATACAAGTCCAAAAATTTTGAATAGTGTGTTTCCCTTGCCTTTCCATATTTGATAATGTATTAGAGATTAATTTATGATTGATAATAATGGCTTCAATTATGAGATTTTCAATATCCTTTTCCTAATCTTCCAAGGAATATGGTATACATTGTTACATGAGAGCTTCTTAATACTTCAAATATGGGATTGCTAAAGCTAAGGGAAACTCTTTTAAATCGATTGAATTACCATAATCCTCAAAAGAGAGTATGGTAGGGAGGGATTTATAGGAGTTTCTAAAGTGTTCACTATTTGTTCATGTATAGATGATGTTCTCTAAAATGAGGGTTATAATGATAAATAAGAAGTATATGGTTCCATAAATGAGAAATTAAGAAAGAAATGTATATTCCTTTGAGAAATATACTAGCATGGTTGGTGTCAAATAGTATCGCTCGAACTTTTTCGCTCGTAGGTTTTTGCTCGGAAAATGTGCACATCACTACACTTAAACATCTATAAAAACTGACCAATGTGTCTGCATCTACTTTTGTGGCTGTTCTTTTCAAATGTGTTGTTGGAGAACCAAGTGTCGCACCTCACTTTCATTAGGATTTTTTATGTCGATATTATCTTATGCTTTGCAAAAATATCATGATTCAATCTTTCCAACTCAATCAAACATTTTGTCGAGTGCTTGAAAATACATATTGTAGCCCTATAAAAATGGAAGGGAAGAGCCTTTGAAATTTTCTTTAGAGTCAATCTTATGGAGTCCCTTACTTGTCTAGCAAGTTCATTGCAAGCATAAGCATAATACTGACCATCAATCAGCTAAAATTTACAATGCAGTTCTTGCTTGCCTTTCATCCATAACTCTAGCCCATTTTGGGTCAAGAGACCTGACCAAAAAGTTAATCCCTTTTCCATTAAGCCCCTAAAATGGATCAATGTCTGGATCATTTACTGTGGCCTTAACACCCTCATTGAATAAATCCCAATAGCAAGAAAAAATCATGGCTTGCTTCACTGAGAATTGAAGAAAAGTAGAGCACCATTGTATGAAGGCATACATTTTGACTGTAAGGGTGTTGCCATGCATAAATTAGTGTACATGATTGAGTATGTACCACATAGCATGGTCAAACCACATTACTCCTGTGGCACCGCAATGTTTGAGTCATAAGTATCTAGATGCTCCATGTGTTACACTCTCCTGGACTGCCATTATGCAAATTCCCCAGTATGGGGTCATGAGAGAATTCTCATCATAATTTGTAAGGTATCCTCATTTATGACAAATATGGTCCATTGGTCAATTTACTATAATCATCATAAAATAGCGTTATATCCCTAAGTGGAATCCATAGTTCCCAAACCAAAATGACTTCTTATATTAAGGTATTTGTTGCCATACCTACCCATATAACAAAGGAAAAAAGACTTGTCTAAGTCATTCACATTTTCTCACACACACCCAGAAAAACATGATGGCCTTAATTCCATAGTCATGGTGTTCCATATCCAATCCTTTATAAGGTGGTAAGAACAAAAAAAGTATATATCTACAATAAGCCAAAAAATACCACCTTCTTTGAGGTAGAACCGTATTCTTCTAATCTTGTCCGACCAGCAAATTCCAAATAGTCATAACAAGCCCTTTGATCACTTGTTGTCAACGTATCAACTTTGATCATCAACTAGCCCTTATAAAGCACCATCAAAGTCCAACTAGTAATGATAGTCATTGGTTGATCAGTAGATTATCAAATTAAGTGAGGCTATAAAAGAGCTATGGAATGTCAATTAGTCACAAAAGTACCTCATCTAGTCAATTGTATTATTGCTCAACCGTGTTATGATAATCCGTAATAGGTTGAATGCATAACCTTGTTAGTGGAAGCTCACTCCTCGTGATTCTACAACCTTTATGCTTTCTCTCTTTGAAGTATGGAGAGCCACATAGTATATTTGCACGTCAAATTTTGGTGAACCGCACTCTCAGGCTTCACAATATGTGTGTTCTCAAGCCTCAGGAACTCAAGTAGCCAGTGATCTTGATGTAGGCAAACAAGGTGCCAGCCAGTTCGGTAATTTTGAGATGCAATCAAAGTGTTGGTTGTGGGTGTTACTCTCATATAACTATGTGTATATAGTCAAAATGCTAACATGCAGATGTTAATACGGACCTTAAATATAAACGATCGACAGTTGGTTACCCACGAAGTAGTTATCATGTCGAGATTAAAAAAAGGTCATTGCATTTCCGAATTTCTTACCTACATGAAGCTCAATATTGTAATAGATCACGTTTGATACTATCGAGACTTGAAGGAGGTGATTGCATACACTCATGTTGCATGCAAGATCACGCGATGCCTCAAGTAAGTCAAAACCTTAGCTCAAGATGAATCTCAAGGGAAGTAGCCATATCGATCTTGAAAGGTAGGATATAATGGCCAAGGAGGCAAATCAAATCATGAGCGTGGCAAGTAGAATGAAGTCTGAGTTTTCATGGTGCATTTAAATAGCCATTCATGCACCCAGGCCAACCTAGTCGGTTAGTCTTCAATCGTCGTTATGTATCTAGGTGCGCATTATTATGTAAAGTCTCTTATAGTATGCTTTGTATTTTTTCATGGTTGAATGTGCCACGTCGGTTCATGTACTAGTGCATATGCAAGTATATAATTATGTATACCTCTCATGAGTCATACTACGAATCCCAAAAAAAAAAAAGGATGAAAATAATGCATCCCCACGAGTATTTTTTCGGCCATAAAGTACTAGTATATGTATCATGAGGCTCCATTTGTATGTATCAATGTTTATCATGCTATATTAATTTGACCTTCATCACTAGCTCTTAGTGGTGGTGATCTATAGTTTTGAAAACAATGCATGATATGGTCTAATCAAAGGTTTGTTTTTAGTCCATATAGTTGCAAATGTAGGTCAATTATGGGCCACAAAATTTGCCTTAACATATATAATTTGTTGGGGATGTATATCCATGTTTAGTTAGGAAGAGACTTGGAATCAATTCTCTTATTAGATGTATATAATGAGAAAAATATATCGTGGTCTAGAAAAGATAAGCTAGCCAACCCAAATCATGTATACTGGGGGGTGTGTGTGTGTGTGTGTGTGTGTGTGTGTGTATGTGTGTGTGTGTGTGTGTGTGTGTGTGTCACTACTACACATGGGCCTTGTTCTGATGATTAAGCTCCGATGTTTAGCATGCATGGTGTGCTAATCGTCACTCCATACAGTAGTTTAAAAAGGTTGGTATATATTGATCGTTACCAGACTTGTAAATGGTTCATATATATCGACCTTTTACAGAAGTGTAAAAGGTCGGTATATAACGACTCTGACACACTTTCCTATACCAAGGTTTTACAAAGAGTGTTTTTCCCCATACCGACCTTTAAAGAGAGTGTTTCCCAATGACAAAAAAAATTATTTTCATACATGTTTGATCCTTTGCAAGAATAAAAATACAAGCGCATGTACATCAAGTTTAAAGCTCATATATTCATGTCCAAGTTTGAGATGAAACAAATCAATCAAGGGCATTTACATCAATGCATTCATCCTGAGCTAAGTCTTGCACACCAAACAAGTCTATCTCCAACTCTATACCAAGTTGATCTTCTATATCATCATCATACTCAGGCATCGTGCATTCACCTAAGACTTGATCTTCTTCAATACAGTCAGGTGATTCTTGATTGCCATCTTCTTCCTCAATATCGTGATCTCCATCTTCCTCCCGTACGATGTCATTATGTGCATCTTCCTCTTGGCTCATATTGTGATCTTCAAAGATCTTCTTTGCTAGATCTATCTGGATCAATTGGATCCAGCATTGGTAGTGGCATATCCATATCCACATCTCTATCTTCAAAAATCTATTTACTTCGTGGTGCAACTTGGATCATGTACCACCATTGTGGATCAAAACGATCTGGATGAAAAACCACCTATATTGAAGATGGGTGTCAAATGCCATTAATTATATGAATTTACGCTCAAGTACATGTAGCAATTGATCTTAAAAAACGAAAGCATTTGATTAGTTAAATCATTAGTATGAACCTACTCACAATGCTCGAGAAGAACAAAAGTATCTTTTTTATCGATACAGAGTTTGGTGGAGTTTATCACAAAGAAACCACTAGTGTCTTTCCTCACTGTAGCATGGGGACCATTGTAAATCATTTTAAACCATTTTACATCAAGAATGAAAATACTAAATCATTCAAAATCAATTTCGTAGATTTTGTGTATGGTCCCACAATAATCCAACTACGAGGAGAGAAGATTGGTATCCGAAGCATTTGCTTGGCTATCTTGTGTGAAGTTAGCCATGACTCCACAATCATATGTGACTCTCTTTGAATCGATGCCTTCCATGCAAAAATATCATCCATATGACCATAATTCACTATACTTTTTGTACTGCAAAAGAGCAACATCAAAACAATGAGGATGCATCTATTTTATAGCGTATATTGCCACAAATAACTTAATTACATCAAGAGGTAAGAAACTAACATGCATTATACATCCAAATGATAACTCTCACTCGTGCTCATTTATTGTCTCTCCATCGTGTTTGGCTTTATGTAGAGCCAATTGTAGCCAATCAAGTGACATGTGAGTGGGGAGAGGGGCGTGATCTTGTGGATATGGTTGTGCTCACCTATGCATGATGTTGAATCTCATCCTTGCATTTATTCTTTCTGCTTTGGTTGCTTCATATCTCTCAATCCACTTCTGTATCTCCTTGCTATTGAGGATACAAAACTTATTGAATTTCTTCATTTGCTCTTTGCTCATCTTTCTTTCAATCCCTTTTCCTTGGGGAACCTCACCAACAATGCGATCATCATCCTTGTTATGCCAAGCCTGCGACATATTGGGATCCATGGATGCAAGAAACTCCGTGATATATACTAATGACTCTTGCACAAGCCATCCCTCTGTCATGCTTGCTTCCGATCTTGCTCTCTTCCTTACAAATCCCTTCAAAGTTTTCATAAACCGCTTGAGAAAAAACATCAAGCGACTATGAACGGTACTTGCAATGGCCACCTCATCAACTATGTGCACATGCAAGTGCACTTGAGTTGTCATAATGCTTGAGGGAAAGTGCTTCTCAAGCAAGCATACGGCTTCGATGGAGTCGACCCTAGCCTTCTTGATGCTCGATATGGAGATCT